>NC_023174.2:3041456-3345602 GCF_000231095.2 Oryza brachyantha
CTACCCGGCGGGAGGGCCCCCTAATGCACGGCGGAGGAGGGCAGCCGCTCTCGCGCGGGTCGCGAATCACGGCAACGGTGGCCGTCGGCGTCACACTTGGATGCGTGTGCGCCCCTGCCTCCGTGGTGGTGCCGATGCCTTCGACGGGGAGGACAGGATGGATGGATGGAAAACGTCGGAGGAACGACGGAAGTGATGACGGAGTGGCATGGATCCAATTTCAAAGAAGTATCGATGGCATCAGTTCAAATAAGTGAATTATAGTGGTATTTTTTTAATCCGTAAAAGTTACAATGACATAGATCTAATTAACCCTATATTTAATGCTCCATTTAGGTGTCCAAAAATTCAATGTGATATTTTTTAAAAAAATTTTGTAAACTAAACGGGGCCTTATATTCGGATGACACCATGGAGGTCCAGATGGAGACTAGCACAGATGTCAAACTGAAGAAGAAAATAACGACACTTGCGAGAGGACACCGTTCATTGAGAGAATGTGGAAAGAAAGGGGAGAAAAGGGTAGTTCAAACGGGGCTGGCGATCGAAGGTAGATAAAGAGAAGGATATGACACAAGAAGACACTTCATTAGAGAGAAACATGTGACAAAAGGTGGTGAAAGAGAGGGATGAATGTGTTCGAACATATTATCATCCTCCAACTTTGGACGGCATGCTCTTTGGACCCGCCCAATACAACTCGAACAAATCATCTATCCCGGTCACAACCTCCAAAGGTACTTCGCAGACTGTCACAAAATTGGCAAACAGGTTTGACTATGTTAGCTCACACACAACGAGACCATCAGGTGCTTACACTTTAGCACTCAAGAGGCCAGCGGCTGCGGGTGCAGTTATCCAAGGTTGCATTTGCAGTTCAGGATCTAACTACTGTAGCTTACTAGTTAATACTATACTACCAGTAATCTCCCTAATTGTGAGCCACATCCCCAGGTAAACATACTATGTACAGATAAGATGCTTGGCACTCGTTCGTGATTAGTTATAAGACAAGGCGGATCATTTCAGAATCAGCAGCCTTTACAGAAAATGGTGCTTGCTACTTCTCCTTTTCCTGAGATGCCAGAACTTTGGTTGCATGAGAAATCTTCAAGCATTTGAAAGCCTCCCTGCATTGATTCACAACGGTATAAAGGACTTTGTAAAGTACAAAGGTACGGTGCATACATTGATGATGTGTTCTAGTGTATTTAAGGAGTCCTCATCAAGTGTAAATGTTTTTACCTCAAAATAATTCAATCAGCCGCACATGTATGTTTTAATTCGAGACTTTCTTTGTGGATGTTTTTTCTTTTGGGGATAAGAGCTACAATTATCCTTACAAATAAAAAATTCCATCAATCAACAGGCAGATAGTAAGTTGCAAACCTTAATGTGTCCGCAATCTCAACACTCCCTGGATCCATTTTTAGACCATCAAAAAAATGCATCACACGCCTTTTCATAGTCCTGAATACAGAAGGCCAAGGCAATGCATCAGTAAAAAACATATATGCTGACAAATACAGGTGTGGCGACAAATTATATGTTATATTCACCTTCAGTAACATTTGAGCAGCACCTTCCAGGTAGCAAGCCTTTGGCCAGTCAGGGCGCATCATCCTGCTAGCTTGAGCATCCATCAAAGCTTGGGTACCTTTACCCATCTTCATCCAGCAAAGGCTCTATTTGAGAACAGGGTTGGGTCATCTGGGCACAAATTTACTGCCTGTAACAACACAGCAAACCAACATCACCACATTTATTAATTGCTACCACATTCTGCTCATTCATCGCGTAAGTGCACAGAAATTTGGTCGTGCAGTCGATCAGGTTTCACTAGAATTAGGCTGGTGAAGCAAGGCTGGATTTCATTTCAGACTTAGTAGAGAACACTGCCTGAGACATCCATCCAAATAACATTCCTATCCAAGTAGGTAGAACTACCATTGAAAATTAACTCAGTAGAATGATAAACTCATGCCGTATTTGTAAGAGACATGCAGTATAGTGTGATGCTTTAAATTGAGGTTTTATAATTTATAGCATATATGCATCATACCTATTGAGATTTTATAGCAGTTTGACAAATGACAATAAAATTATTTCCTGCATTCAACTATATGCAAGATTATAGATAGCACTATCTCAGCCCATTTAAAGCCCACACAGGAATTGAATATTAACTTTTACACAAGGGTCACATACAAAAAAAAAAGTAAACAAAAGGGGCACATGAACAAATAAATAAATGCAGTGTTATCTAATTAATGCTACAGGCTAAATACGGCACAAAATTCCCACTGTGAACTGCACTACCAAAGTGATGAATGTGGTGTGGTAATATACCATAGAGTAGAGTTTAAGTGCAGTAAAATAATCTTTTCTCTCGTAGGCCTTCTTTCCCTCTAACTTCATATCAGCTGGCTTCAATTTGTACAGAGGGTCATCCTGGAATACCAAAACAAAGCATTTGGCAAAGGCTGAGGCCTGAGGACATGACACGCTTATGCAAAGACAACAGTAACATCAGGAGTAACTGGAACCTGGCTGGAAACAGGAAATGGCCAGGCTTCAATTTGCAGCTACAAATGTTTTCACAAATCTAATAATATCTAATATAGAATGAAGCTGAGAAATCAAATTTTGGGTCCAGTGCTGACTCAGAAAATAATTTGACAAAACCTATTCCGTACAACTTATACACAAATTGAATTAGCACACAAACAATGGGGGTTTTGTTTGGTTCCAAGAATGAGAATGAAAGGCACCCAGCTAAGAAGCAATCAATAAAAATGGGAATAAAAATGAGCTAAAACTATCATTAGAAACATATATCAAACTGACAGTCTTTACTAACGCCCTTGACTTTTAGACACGTTTGATCATTCGTCGTATTCAAAAAAAAATTATGCAAATATCATTTCATTTTTGAGTTATTTATCATAGAAGGTATTTTAAGCATGACTTATATAAATAAGATGAAAGGTCAAAACATATTTTCAAAAGTCAACGCCATATATTAAAACCCAGAGGGAGTATCAGCATATTTTTTACTATTTGGCCCTTTTAAGAAAGGGAAGGAAACTTATTTTTACAAATAGCTCCTAGCGTCAAGCTGAGCTAACACCCCCACCATCATTCCTTGTCAGTGAAACTGTTGCACATGACTAATGCCAGAGACCTTGGCCCTAAGGTCTAACATCTTAGCGCCAAGTTTGTTGGCACTAAGATGTTGAGGTTTGGGGCCACATTCTTAGAATAAGATTTTAAGGGAGACCATTTGTAAAATATGTTTCTTAAAAGGGCTAAATTGTTCAAAATTTCACTTACTGAACTGCTACTAAAGTACTAAACCCTAACGTGTAAAATAATTCTAGTAAGTTTTCAGTCAATCGACTGTGTTGCCTCCAAAAAGGATTAGTTTGGAAATGTATGCTGCCAAGTACTACCACTGTTTCAAATTCTAGTGCATATTTCAGACTGAACATATTCAGCCCTAATATTTGACAATCATTTTCTGCAAACTACAAAAATGAATATATGTGAAAAAATGAACAGAAATACATTAAAGACATGTTAGTTTATTTCTTGGAAAGAGTGCTTGCGTTCAAGTCAATAGAATTTATCAGAACCTATGGAATAAGTAATGTTCTAATGCAAAGCAGCTGGCTGCTGACCAATGTTCACAACACACAACAATATGAACGTGCATATAGCGTTGATGGTTCAGCTCATACCTCCACTGATGGCAATGATTGCACATAACTAATTACCCCATCAACACTCCAGTTACGCACATGCGGAATAGGATCAGTTACAGGAAGCAGGATCTCAACATCTTCCCGCCTATTGTTATATGCAGCAATTTCTATTGGAAGGTGACCAAACTGTTAAGAATAAAGGGGCAAATTGATTAAAGCTTTTGAAGAAGAGCAAGACAGCTGAAGTAAATCTGCTTATAGCATAGAAACAAGCATCACGAAGAAATCTAGATATTAGCATTACAATCAAAATTAGGTAGAAACAAAGAAATACCCTTCGATAGTTCAATTTTGAAACAGTAATATCTTAGTACACCAGCAACAAGTGTATAACTCATCTGAGTATAACCTAAGAAATTGGAACATAAAAAACCCTGCAATGGCATAGCACTTGTAACAGAACAAAGTGAACTAAATATAGTTGAGATAATTTGCTCAGTACCATCACAAAAGAACATGAATTGCAAAATACCATTGCAAAGAGAATGAGTTGCAAAATACCATTACCATGACCTTTTCCACTTTTGTGCCTGTTCCTATGTTTTCTTCTCTTTTTATCTCCATTCTACTAGTAGAGTTTCTTGGTTTTCCATAGAAGTACAATGTTAGATTGTGATGACAGGCACATGACCCACCTAATATGTTCCTCCATCAAACTCATAAACTGCTAGCAATAGATCCCTTGAAACCATACTAGTGATCAGTTTGATTAACTACTGTGATCAGCGTCAGCATGCTCCTCAATTAAACTCTCCCTAGCAATTAGGCCTCTGAAGGAGTACACATAGCCCTGACAGTTCTATAATTCTCTTTCCCCAAAAGAAGAAACTACCAACAGTTTTGAATGGGAAACCTGAAAATAGTAATAGCATTTTCAAAAACTTTTCACCTTTCAAGGGTATTTTGCAGTCCCTTGACTTTGTGATGGTATTTTCCAACTCAGCGTTTGCAATGGCACTGAGCAAATTTGCTCAACATATTTTGCTTTCATAACCAATTCATATTTGAGATTGTGTGCTATAATCAGAACAATATGTATGCTGGAATATGGATCTATTGTGCTCCTACAAATAATGGTGACATTCATGGAGCCACTACCACTAGGACAGGTTGGAGTCATTCATGAAATTAGAAGATTGGCCTTAAAAGATTAGCCAGTCAAAAATTCACAGTTTGGAATCAGTTTTCTCACATAATTTCCAGTGCTAAAACAACTTCATCATGTGAAGAACATACATGTGCAGCTAATTGGAAAAGAAAAACTTACATCATCTTGAACATTAGGATCTGCACCAGCCTTCAGTAAGCATTCATAGAAGTCTGTTAGACCATTGTTTGCAGCAATTATTAAGGGGGTTACTGTTCCAATACCCTTCACATCAGCGCCAGCCTTATACAGAAAATATTGGGCATGTCTCCTCTAAATTAGAATGTCATAACTTGCACAAATGTTGTTACAGAAGTACTCGTCTTAGTATTTATAGCTAAGAGTTCAACAATGTACCATACCTTAATCAGAAGCTTCACACATTTCAGCGAGCCAGCGTTGATAGCCATGATAAGTGGTGTATACACAGGCCTATGTAGCTTGTTCCACTGATAAAAAGGATTATAAAAGTTAGTAAGATCAAATGATGAAAAGTTGGCAGACATGTTTGATGTGCTGGTAATTGAAGAGGGATTGGTAATGGTAATCCCAGAAATGTTTCCTGCTCCATCTTACTCCACCTAGTGTTATTTGTCAGTGTGAACAAATAGTGAGTATGGTAAGTGTCATTGTTCAATAAAGTCATTTGACATCTGCCTTTTAGGGTGATATTTCATCTAAGATGAAATATAAGAGCATTCAAGGGCTAAAACTACTTCCAAAATGGGCTTACTACAGTTCTCGGCCAAAGGCAGGCTCCACGCAATGTTCATGATAAGTTCTAGACAAGCATGGACCGTAGGCGGTTTTCTCAATCCCCATCTGAACTCCCTCCTTGCATTATTTTGCAATACCAACCATCTAGACATAGGCTCAGACGGGGATACAAAAAAAATTTGTGAAGTCTAGCACTCTACAGAAAAGAGCAAATAAAAAATTATGCACCATTGTAATTATTTTTTAAAAAAAGTATACAGGATGTGCTTCCTTTTGTTACTGTGAGGGGAATATTCTACTTGAGGCCATAGTGATTTCTCTTGCTAGCTCATTTCTTATGATCAAGCCATTATAACTATCTCCAACATCTCAATCCTTCTACGTAGCCAATACATTATAGGCAATGTTGTCTGATCAGCTGATTGAACCTGATCGCCATGGCACCGATCAAACCGATTAATCGAGTCTGATCGGTACAGTACTACAGTCTATGCAGTGTACTAGTGTGCAATATAAAATACAATAATAGAGGAAT
This sequence comes from Oryza brachyantha, assembly GCF_000231095.2. NCBI lineage: Eukaryota > Viridiplantae > Streptophyta > Magnoliopsida > Poales > Poaceae > Oryza > Oryza brachyantha. Next base: position 3,047,620 of record NC_023174.2, read on the forward strand.
TATTTGACAGTTAAATGGTAATTACCTTTGAGCTTTGTTGTTTGAGGTGCCCATAACTCCAGATTCTAGTCCTATACTCCATATATTTCTAAGAGACTAAAATTCTAGTCCAATACTCCATAATTAAATTCGACGAGACTAAAGATTGCCCAGCCCAACTCAAAACTCCAAAGTCACATGCTGATCGGTTGATCGCCACCCCTTCTAATCGCCCGATTAATCAGACCTAATCGTCAGCTAATCGGACGATTAGGTTTCTGATCAATCTGATCGTTTCGAATGGCCTAATCGAGGTTAGGGGACCGATAAGCCCAATTAATCGCGATTAATCGGACGATCAGATAACACTGATTATAGGAATGAATTAATCAAGCTCACAATTATTGTGTGAAGACTGACGGTCATAATAATCACCAAAGATCTCATTGATGGTGTTAGCGGCTCCCTCAGTTTTCCCCAAATTAAAAGATCCAGTTTTCACAATTGACGGTAATAACAGTAGTCCAGAAGCAATTTGGTTAGATTGGGTGGTTAATTTATGCATACACCTACTAATAATGGCCCAAACTTATATGGAAAAAGATGATCACAAGATAAAATTGCTGGATAACAATTTACTGCTAGCTTATGACTGTCAATGTAAGCAGCAAGAATATATAATCATGTAACATACATCTGCATGATGATCCAACAAAATCTTCACAACACCATCCTGCTTGAAGAAAGCAGCAAGATGCAGTGGCATCCCATGATTAGAAATTGCATCAACATCAGCACCTTTTGAAATTAAGACTTTTGCTATTTCACTCTCCCCTGTTCAGAAATATAGAGCACAAAAAGATAAACATTGTATGCAAATAAAACAATGCATAATCAACATTTATTTGCACAAGACACGACATACAGCACGACAGTTATTACTGGCGATTTTCCACATGAAATATATACTCACCTAGGGTGAAATATGAGTTATGGAAATTGTTGAATACAAATGCCAAATTGAATCTACAATTAATATATTGAATGTTTCAATACTCGGTGATTTGATTATTGGAGTAAATAGCTATTTCCTAGAAGTGGAGGGACAGCTAGACTTTTCCTGCATCTAAACAATTATAATGTGTAAAACTGAAAAAAGAATGTTTAGTGCATACATATAGACCATCTTGACACTCCAATATTAAGAGGAAAATGCTCACTAACAAAGTAGGTAAATTCATTTTACAGCACAACAAGGTAAGAGCAAATAACCAAAAAAGGCAAAAATTTAAAAATGCTCTATATTAACTATTAATGAGAGCATATGACATTACACTAATTTATAAATGTGCTTATGATCATGTCAGTTAAAAGTAGTTCAAATAAAATTGACACTTTTGCATGACAAAAACACTGTTAATTTACTCTAGATATAAGTAAATTGAATTGATGTCACTAGACGGTACAGTTAAGGTTTGAACTATTGATCAAACTAAGAGCAAAAACAGTGCTCCTGAGTCCTGATACTACATTTACGATATATAGCATCATAGTTCAAGTACAGGCATTTCTCTTGATCCACATCAAAAGACACAATACTAACACAAAATAAACATATATGCAGAATGAATTATCATGGGTGTAGGCCCATGAATTTTCATATTTTAGACTTGAATAGCCACAAGAGTTACACAACACCTCGTAATAAGATAATGATTCTTTCCAGTTTCAGCATAGTTAGGTTGAACATTTGGATATGATACTAGTACTATACGAGATTTCAAGAAATTGGCAGTGATGGTGATGGTAGGTTTGGCTATGGAGGATTTCTATGGATGGATTTATCTAGAAACTTGTTTGTAGTGCCTTATTTAATATGATGGGTGTATCCATTGCCATTTAATTGTATGTGAATTACATAACTAACATTTTAGGTCTAACAATTTTTACTTTTTTTATTCAAGACTTAGGCCGCGTTCGGGCCATCCCATAAGTTAACTAACCCTCTCTCGTTTTTCGCACGCACGCTTCCCGAACTGCTAAACGATGTATTTTTTGCAAAAATTTTCTATAGGAAAGTTGTTTTAAAAAATCATATTAGTCTATTTTATATTTTTTTAATAATTAATAATTAATTACTCATGTACTAATTTATTACTACGTTTTTCACGCTAGGGCATAAGTTAACTTATACCCCTCTACCGAATGGGGCCTTAATGTATAATTATTTGAGATTTGATGCAACACACAGCAAGGTTCTAGCTAGTACATCATTAAAAAGAACTTCTAAAAGCTGGATGACGCTACCATATCTATGCACAACAAAATATGGCATGGAAAACTACCTATTTCTAGCTTGTCAAGAAATGCCTATTTATACTCATAATGGATATTGTGTAATCCATTGCACTTGCTATTGTCTACATCCCTTCAGCATATTAACAATAATTTAAGAAACTGTCCTGTGCACATATGACACTATCTAATTATTCAATATGCATACAAGCGGACCTTTTAAAGCTGCAAAATGGAGAGGTGCAAACCCATCTTTGTCACGCTTATCTGTATTGGCACCATGATCAAGAAGATACTTCACACAATCGATGGCCCCACCACGGACTGCATACGCCAGAGGTGTATAGCCTGTGAAAAACATCAAAAGAAGCTTACCAAAACCAGAGGTTCTAGCAAACAAAAGAAAATGAAGCTCACAAAAAAATCAGAGGCTCTAACAAACAAAAGAAAATGAATCCTAAGATTCTTTTTTCTCTCCAGGTCTTCAAAAGCATGCCTTTGTCCTTAACATATATCTCCTGTTTCATATTATAAGTCACTTTGAGTTTGTCCTAAGTCAAGGTTCTTATAAGTTGACCAAGTTTATAGAAAAATATAGCAGTATTTACAGCACAAAATAAATATAAGATAGAAATATATTCATTGGTGAATTTAATGAAACTAATTTAGTGTTGTAGATGTTAATACATTTTGCTATAAATTTGGTCAAAATTAAAGAGTTTTGACTTAGGACAACCCCAAAGTGACTTATAATATGAAAAGCTGGGAGTATATAACAAGCTTTTACATGAAAATAGAAATTACGATCTCCAGGGTAAAGAAAGCTATAAGTTTCCATCCAGGAAGTATAATATACAGAATATCCTAGTGAAATATCAGTGTCTACACATATTTCTGAGCCTCATTGGCAGAAAATAGAGTTTCTGTTATTCACCTCGAAAAGAAACAAAAACTGTGATAAAAAAAAAACTAGGCTAGCATTTCAGATGTGTAGGTAATCAAACGGTTCTTGTCAATTCACCTTAGGCATGGGGCACTATTGTACAATTGTGTGAGCCATTGATTTGTTAAGATGCTCTCCTTTTAGAATATCAAACAATCAGATATTTGTTAAGATAATTTTGAATATCAAAAAATCAGATATTGCAAACTGAACAACCATACAACTTAAATTCTGAATTTCTGATTATGAAAAGCTATTTCTAGTGGCACAATGCAAAAGGGCATATAATTAAGAAATCATATTCCTTCAAAGTTAGACAATCACGGAGAAAGGGGCAGTTAAATAATGGTGAGCATACTTGAAAAGGCCACCTCACAGAACTTGCAGAAAACGTTCATTAAAATTGGAGTAAAGGTTGTTGGGAGATGTGTAGAGATGGGGAGAGGAAAATCTCACTAATCTGCTTGATAGAGTCACTTGAGAGATTGCATAGGCTACATAAGTCAAGAAAATATGTGACTGAGGTTAAGGGACTATAGGTTCTATACAACCAAGAAATCTGAGGTGTCCTGCAATTATGACCATAAAACATGTCACATTCTCAAATTACGCAGAAACAAAATTGACTTCATGGGGCAATCAAATTAAACAACCAGAAAAATTCCCATCAGGACAAAACATGCAACTGAATAAAACGCAGGGCCCACTACATGCGCGTCGCTACCTGATCATGCCAACCACTAAACAAACATATCGTTATTAGGGCCATAACCTTGAATCGTTAAAAAAAAGCTAGGGTTTGAGAGAGGAGAAGCCGAAGAGACCACCTGAATTATCTGCGTGGTGGACGTCTACCTGGAGCTCCTCGACGAGGTACGCGCACACGGACGACCTCCCGCGGCCGGCGGCGAGGTGCAGCGTCCCGGCACCACGTTCCCTCACGGCCTCCACGGCCTCCTTGAGACAGCCCTTCCCGTCGTCCAGCCTTCTCGCAATCCCTGCGACGAACCCCGAAAAAAAAAACAACCCGACATCCATCAGCGGCGTCGCACCAAAAACGCGACCGAGAAGAAAGAGGGGGGGCGCTTACTCTTGAAGGAACCGAGGTGGCCGTCGGCCGCCGCCTGGAGGAGCCGCCGCTTCAGCGCCATGGGATCTGCGCGGCGGGTAGAGGCCGAGTTAGCTAGGGTTAGTAGGCAGCACATCGGGTCTAGTCGGTAGCGCTACGAGCACATCGGGTCCACTCCTAGGTAGCGCCGTCGCCGGGGGAACAGCTAGCTGGGGGGTGGGGGTTCCGAGGGGTCTCTTACCGCTGGGGAGAGGCGGCGCCATTGGCGATCGACGCAGGCTGTCGTCTCGATTTTGGAATGGCGGAGGAGCACAGCCTACTGCGGTGCTGTGGTCTACTCAAATCCCTATATAGGCACCGAGGCCAAGCGGGCGGCGGGAGGTGGGAGGAGGGGGAGTCGGGGTGCGAAAACGTGCGTGAAAAAAAAAAAAGTCTAGGGGTTGTTTACTTTTTACCCCATATTACATCGGATATTTTTGAACACTAATTTGGATTAGAGTATTAAATATAGATTAATTAAAAAATAATTTCATAAATGAGAGCTAATCTGTAAGATGAATTTTTTTAAGCCTAATTAATCCATAATTAGCAAATGTTTACTGTAGCATCACATACGCTAATCGTGGATTAATTAGGCTCATTAGATTCGTCTCGTGGATTAGTCCAAGATTATGTATGGGTTTTATTTATAGACTACACTTACTATTTATAATAATTGTCCAAACATCTAATATGACTAGGGGCTAAAGTTTAGCCTCTAGAAACAAACACCCCCTTAGATAACTTAGCGACGAGGCCGAACGCGGCCTAAGACCCTGCGTGTTTTCAGGGACATTTTTCAGTTCTCATCACATCGAATGTTTGGACACTAATTACAAGTATTAAATATAAGCTATTAATAAAACTCACTTCATACTCTTGATTATTTTGCAAGATGAATCTATTTAGCCTAATTAGTCCATAAATAGCGAATGTGATGTTACAATAAACATTTGCTAATCATGGATTAATTAGGCTTTAAAATTTGTCTAATGAAATAGTTTTTATTTATGTAATTAGTTTTATCATCAGTCTATATATAATAGACCTAATTAACATCTAAATATCCGATGCGATAAGAACTTACAAAAATCCCTAAATCCAGATCCCTGAGTTGGCTTTACTATTGAACTTGCTTTGACACTGGATTGGTACAGTAGCAAGTCACCAAGTCCGAGGCTCCCCTCCAAGCAAGTCGGTGAAGCCACCGCACTCAGTTGTTTTAAAAATCATATTGATCTATTTTATATTTTTTTAAGTAATTAATTAATCATATACTAATTTATTACTATATTTTTTTCGCGTCACTGCCAGATATCCCCACTCCCGGACACAGCCTCAATCTAATACTACATTTGTTTCATCTGTTTTATATTGTAAGACTTTCTAGCCTTGTCTAAATTTATCAATTGATAAATGTATATAATTTATATATATATATATATATAGATTCATTAGCATCTATATGAATCTAAATAAGGCTAGAAAGTGAAATGGAGGGAGTACTCAATTTATATAATAGTTACTTACAAAACACATACTGCAATATTACGTGTTAGAGTCCGTACTGCAGCTGGCAACCAATCTATAGCTCGATGTTTTTCTCTCTCATCTCTTATGTACTTAAAATATGTTTATAGTTGGCTTATAGTCTCTCACTAGTACCATCGTTGGACTGAACTTATAATGGCTTATTAAAAACTAAAAACATTTTTAGTTAAAACCTTTGCTCACCAACTTCATCCTAAACTATAAGCATTTCAGGGTATTTAAGTATATATTAAAGAGATTTCAAAAGGCTCCGTTTTAGTCATTTTAATAGCCATTTTTCAAATTTTAAGTGATTAGATTCTATTTTTACGCATCTTCCATTAGAATGATTGAAATTATAGAAATTGGAGTAAAAATGCTTATTTAATAGGATAAAATTTAAATTCTAGATATATTTATATTTTAGCATGGAGGGAGTGTATATATGTGTTCTTAGTGAGCTACACCAAAAAAAACTACGAAACAAACTCTAGAATCAACTCTAAATTTAAGTTTTAAAATTCAAATTTTGCTCATCAGCATAGCTATAAGTGAAAGATATCGCTAAGGGTATTTTATGCATATATATAGCTTTACATATTTTATAAAAAAAATTAAATAAGACAAATAGTCGAACGTGTATAAAAAAATCAACATCGCCAAACATTTAGGGACGGAGGGAGTATATGTTAGTTATTGCAGAGGATAAAACACAAGTACGTACTACCTTCGTTTTTTTATCTGATGATGTTAAATTTTAGTTCTATTTGACCAATCCTCTTATTCAAAAAATTTACATAATCATTAATTTTTTTATTATAATTTGATTTATTACTAAAAGTACAACATGACTTATAATTTTAAATATTTCAAAAAGAATAAATGAGAAGACTGATCAAACATAAATCCAAAAGTCATGGCATCAAAAAAAGGCAATATTTTTTTCTTATACTGGAATGGATCTTACTAGAATTATTTTTACCATTTCTGAAAATATATCCCCTCAATTTAAGCACCTGCCCACTTCAACAGCTATGTTTTGTTTCCCCTCAATTTTGTTAGAGCAATTTTCGTAAACTCTTAGCAGTATATGTTTGGACGCACTTTGTAGTGCCAGTATCACTTGAATTTAATTTGTCAAAAGATGACGACGACTACTTCAATTAATTCAGAAGCAGAAGAGGAATTAATTGATCAAGTAATCGATCAGCAGGCTGCACTGGCTCCAAAGTAAAGAAAGAAAGAAAGAAATGCTTTTCCTTGCAGTTTTATGAATCTAATGTACTTTAGACTAATGGCAAAGGCTAGAATCACAATAGACGGATGGCAAAGGCTAGGAATAAAGCTGCAACTTATATGCTTCCTTACACCAAAATACAACCCAACATTAATTTGTTTGTTTGTAATTATTATTATTATTATTATTATTATTATTATTATTATTATTATTATTATTATTATTATTATTATTATTATTATTATTATTATTATTATTATTATTATTATTCTAGTGCTTGTGCATGTCTAAAGTAAGGAATGAATAGCAGCTGCAGTGTAGGTCTCATCTCTTCCAACTTGTTGTCTACACCTTCTTTGTGGCCACCTAACTACAATTCTTTAGCTGTTTTAGTAAACCACAGCAGAAGGTATCAATTGTATAATTATTATTTTTTTATTTCTTCAGAACTTCGATCATAGGAAATGACAAGAAAGTATATTATCATGTAAGAGGCATAAAAGACTGATATATATCACTTGAAACAAACAAGTGTTGGTGTTACAGAATTATTTCAGTTCCCATCTGTGTTCTAACTTGGACCATTTTTTTTCTTTCTGATTTTGGATTTTAGATTTTCACTTGCACACTAGCTTTCCAGCTCTTGAATATAATTTTTATAGACAACGTGTATAGAATTATCTGAAATAGCTTTTAAATTTTGTAAGAGTTAATTTATTCCCCTATACCCTTATATGGCTATAATAAAGGCAATTCATTTATTCAATTATCTCAAACGATGCCCAAGTAAGGCTACATGAATATTGGAGCGATTAATTTCCTCGTAATTTGTTTGCTGGTACTAATTTCATTATCAGTGTACTTTATCAGGGGAGACTTGCATATTGACTCCAACCAACAAACAATAGTCGATTGAAAAGAACTTGAACGTAGCCAGTCTACCTGTCGCATTGATATACGTGAAAGTGACAAGCAACCATCACGTAATGTTGCAACTTTTGTATCCTCCTCGTTTCCCTTCTTTTACATATTTATTTGCCAAAATTTAAGTTTTAAACTTAATTTTATAGTTAATTTTATATTCTTTATCATATTATATATTTTTCAGTCTTTGCTTTTAGAGCGCTAAGAACACACATAAAATTTATTGAAAAAATTTTATTTGTAAATATGTCGCTAGGGTTTTTTCTCTAAAAAATAAAAACAATGACCCTTAGTCTACTACTCTCCCCACTTCCATAACTTTAATCATTTGGGACAAGAGTAAAGTTAGTATTTTAAAACGTTGACTATTAATAACTTTTAAAATATTGTAAAAGGGCATGCCACCTAGTGGTTACAAGGGCCTCAGTAGCACCTGGGACAACGAGACGTCCGTGGTGACTTTGGGATTCTCTAAGATTTGTCGGCCAGTTTTGGGGTGCTCATAGGAGGGTTTGCGTGCGTATGTTCTTAGAGGAGAGTGTGCGTGCCTTGCGAGCGTCTGCGCTATACTGTGTTCTAAAAAAATAACTTTTAAAATATTTAATTTATAAACACTAAGATAATATATATATATATATATCATAAAAATACTTTAGTAAAGGTAAACATTTATATATATATATAATATAAAATCATCATCAAATATACATTTAAAAATTCTTCAAAACAATTAAAGAGGGTAAATATCACTCATTTACTTAGGTTTATTTATTTTGGGATGAAACAGTAATTTCGTGCATGCATGGGTGGCGGCAAGACGCAATTGATCATTTTATCAGACAGCGATCGATCGCCCAAACTACTTTTTAATCTTAGTGACAATGTTTTTCTAGATGGGCTAATGTCCATTTTAGGCCATAGTCACTGCCCTAGCTGTCAAACGTATCTGGATGATCGTAGACAGTCTAGGCCTGCATCTTGATTATGCATGAATTTTGGCATAGTGATCGATCGTGAGTACCTGATCAACATAAAAAATATTAGGGTTATGAGCAGGTGAAATAGAATGATGATTAGTCGTTAACTTGTAATTATCATTTTATTATTTACTTATTTAGATTGCTTTTATGTTTGTCACTTCTGATGAGACTTGTGAACTTAAAAAAATATGATCGATGTTAACATTTATCATGTATTTTTATGTATATATCTAGAGTGCATATTGTCTAGATGATGTCTGTTTCATCTAATTTTTCTAATGTGTCGAATACGTCTAAACATCGTCTAGACTGTCTAGACGCTGACATTGGCTCGTCGTCTAATTCTGTCTTATGTCTAGACAAACATTGTACAGGAATAGTGTAAACATACACCTCAAAAATGCATAAATGCATGTATCTTGTGTTGCAAGTTCTTTCAAACCACATGGAATTTAGATACAAACTAGTCTTCTCTTATTAAAATGTTAGATAAATTTTGTAAACCATATGTATTATATGCTAAGTTTCATAAAATTACGGGGTTTTGATGCATAGGTCATAAAATACTTATTATAGTCATGCAGTTCAATAAAACTAGACTTTTGATCCAATTTGATCCATCATAAGAGTTATACAATTATATGCAAATGTATATTATATTAAAGTTCTTTGACATGCCATGGAGCCATCTAAAATTATGCATGTAATTTTTTCATCTTGCTACAGTATTAAGTTAAATTGGTTAATAGTATAATTTTATGAAACATACTATAATACCTAGAATTTGTATAATGTACCAAAATCATGCAACTTGGACCATAATACTTGTGGCTTGATAAAATTTACTCTAAAATATTAAAATATGCATGTTAATTTTATTCTATTATACAGAGCAATATTTTAATCGAAGGGCTATCAAAAGTAGATCATATAACATCAATGATGTATTACCTCCATTCCGTAATAATTGTATTTCTATAGTATATTTTTTCTCAAAATAAATACACTTTAGAATATTACCTTTTTTTTAACCATCCCCTATTTAATTTTTTTTCATATCTAACCATACTATCATTTTTTTTAACAAGGGACATCTAGGACTCGTTCACCGACGACATGTGAGTGAATTTTTTCCCTTTCTTCCGTACGCACATTTCTCAAATTGCTAAACAATGTATTTTTTAAAATATATACATGAAATTTATAGTAAAAATCAAATTAATCAATTTTCAAGTTTGTAAAAGTTAATAATCAATTAATCGTATACTAATGACTTTCTTCGTTTTTCGTTTTACATGCGCTGATTAGACTGGCCAACACCATTAGGTGCAAACGAGCCCAAGATTATTTACTTTCTATATTAGTTTGTCATTCATGTATTACTATAAATACTCACCATAAGACAAATGTAGTATTTAACAACTTAATCTTGCCTAATATTTTTATACGCTTATCAACCCACATACCTCTTATATTAGAGCAAGTTCAATAGTATAGCCAACTACTAGCTTCAATTCATCTATGGTTAATCTAATACTCAATTCATACAATAGCTATCTACAAAACATATACAACCATGTCTTATCTATCATACATATATTATGTCTTTGAGTCCGTGCTACAGCTGGCTACAAATCTATAGCTCACTGCTCTTTTCTCTCATCTCTTATCTTCTTAAAATATATTTATAGCTGGTTTATAATTTACTATTGTACCTGCTCTTAGAAACTTTTAACATTTTCACTAATGATACAAAGATAACCATCAACCACATGCAACAAAATACCTTCCTCCACTGCATCAACAAAAAGGCAGAAGCACCATCACACTACACTACCTGACCCTTCTCCCCCTTTGCATCCATTGCCAGCCTCTGAGGTTACCTAGGAGAAAAGGTCATCTCATCTCAACTCTCTGAAAAGCTGAAGAAACAAAAAAACTCTGAAAGGCCTGAAGAATTGTTCCTTGCTGCACCCAAGAAAGAACCTTCCATAGTTCCATTGAGACTCCCCTATAAAAGCCACCATTTTGCACACACACCTCACCTCTCACCATCCATCCAAAAACCTCTCCTTTTTCAGCTTCTTCTGAAGAAAACCTGAAAAAAATATTCAGAGAAAGGGAGGAAGAGAGGCAGAAGCAGACAAGGGGGCAGAGCTCCCCTCCCCTCCCCCTCCCATGGCGGCCGGGTGGGCCCATCCTGCCGGCCTCGTGGTGTTGCTGGTGGCGCTGGCGGCCGTGGCGCCGGCTGCGCGCGCGGACAAGCCGGCGAGGGGCGGGCTGGCGGCGGTGGCCGTCGGGGAGGAGTCCTCCGCCGTGTTCCCGCTCTACGGCGACGTGTACCCCCACGGGTATGGCTTGCTTTGCTTGCTCGCTCGTCTTCTTGGCTCGATTCGCTCCGCTCCACCGCGGATTAGATATTCTAGCTGATCCATTCCTCTCACCCGACGCCAAGAACTATCAACTGATTGCAAATTTTGGTCTTATTGGGGGGAGTTCTCACGGCTTTCTGCACGGATTTCCCTGCGCCCCTTCGACGCCTCGATGAATCAAGTTCTAGTCTTCTAGTACCCAGCAAAAGAAACAAAAAAAAACTGATTTTTTTTTCTTCTCCTCGTGCTGATGTTGACTGTCTTCTTGCGCAGATTGTACTATGTGGTGATGAGCATTGGCAACCCGCCGAGGCCCTACTTCCTGGACGTCGACACCGGCAGCGACCTCACCTGGCTGCAGTGCGACGCCCCCTGCGTCAGCTGCTCCAAGGTAGGAATATTGCTCATACTCCGTTACTTATCTTGTTTACCTCCTGCATGTCCGAATTTGGCGCGGTCTTGTTTAGCCTTTTGTTTTGTCTAATCCTAGATTTGAATCAATAATGTCCATTATCCACTACTGTCTTTTGGGCAAAAAATCTCCTCTCTTGGCTTGCACTAGTTTGGAAGTGGGATGATGAGGTTGACCTTTCAAAAGAAATAGAGATGGTTTCCATAAACTGGGGTTGGTGAATGTAATGCTGATGCTGTAAATGTACCTTTTTGTTGTTTACATCATTGCTGGGTTGGTTTGGTGTTGAAGCCTATTTGTGGATCATCTCTAGTTCACTTCTCCATTCCTCAATGTGGGGTTGGTTGTTGAATCATTTCTTGTCTCCCATGGATTACGTTAGTTGCTACTATCTTCTTTCTTTTATGTTCAATGTTGCCTTGCATGGTGATGGATGGATTGATGGTCGGTACAGGTTCCACACCCGCTGTACCGACCAACAAAGAACAAGCTGGTCCCTTGTGTGGATCCGATGTGCGCCGCCCTGCATGGTAGCCTGACTGGGAGGCACAGATGCGACTCACCACAGCAGCAGTGTGACTATGAGATTAGGTATGCTGACCAGGGGTCTTCCCTTGGTGTGGTTGTCAAGGACAGCTTCGTGCTCCGCCTTGCAAACTCCTCCGTTGTCCGTCCTGATCTTGCATTCGGGTATGGTGCTTTTAACTTGTAAGATATCAACATTGCAAAGAAAGATTTGGCCACTTGAGCTGGTTCTTGATAGTGGCCTTTTATGTGTGTAGGTGTGGGTATGATCAGCGGGTTGGGAGCAGCACTGAGGTGTCACCCACTGATGGTGTCCTTGGGCTTGGGAGTGGCTCAGTCAGCCTGCTGTCACAGCTCAAGGAGCATGGGGTCACTAAGAACGTGGTCGGCCACTGCCTCAGTACAAGAGGTGGAGGGTTCCTCTTCTTTGGTGATGACATTGTGCCTTACTCACGTGCAACCTGGGCTCCTATGGCTCGTAGTGCATCCCGGTGAGCCCTACTGTTCCTGGACTTTATATTTTGGTGTGACAAACATGGTTTGCGATGATTCTAAAGTAAATGCAGATGGCCAGTATCAGTGTTTGAATGGTGATGCTGAAATTGAGCGATTGATCATTACTAATGTCAAATGACTCCTATATTAATTGAAAGCAGTGTATTGAGCATGGCCACTTACATTTTCTTTTTGTTCTTGGAAATCACGAATATTTTTATACATTGTACTTTGCATCTGTATGGAATGTGTAACCAATCCTGTTTAATATGTTTGCTGTTTGTTATTTGTTATTGTATATGCATTTTGTTGATGGATCTTGAAACTATGAATTTGTACTCTGTTATAAGAGGACATGACCCAATCTCAAGAAAAGAATTGCCATGACCCTGCATTTCCCATTTATAGTTTCAAATTATTTGACCGTCTATTTTTAGGAATCACTACTCACCTGGCTCGGCAAGCCTTTACTTTGGTGGCCGGTCACTAGGTGTGAGACCAATGGAAGTAGTCTTTGACAGCGGGAGTTCATTCACTTACTTTGCTGCACAGCCATATCAAGCACTTGTTGCTGCAGTAAGTTCTAAACATTTCCCGACAGGATTGATTATTAAACATGAGGCTTATGAGGTTTGTCCCTTGCAGATTAAGGACGACTTAAGCAAGAACCTGAAAGAAGTACCTGACCACTCTTTGCCTCTATGCTGGAAGGGGAAGAAGCCATTCAAGTCTGTTCTTGATGTGAAAAAGGAATTCAAATCGGTTGTTTTGAGCTTTTCTAATGGCAAGAAAGCTCTCATGGAGATCCCTCCTGAAAACTACCTAATTGTCACAGTAAACATTCTGAAACTCCGCATATCTTAGTATTTAGTCACACATTATTAGTTTCTAAGATTTTCGTTTGTTTGTGCTAGAAATATGGGAATGCATGCCTGGGCATCCTCAATGGATCAGAGGTGGGCCTCAAGGATCTGAACATTGTTGGAGGTATAATGAACTTGAGGCATAAACATACTAAATTCCAAAAGTCACCATGTCACATATTTCTAACGCCTTGATGTTAATCTTCTCTTATCGCAGACATCACAATGCAGGATCAGATGGTGATATATGACAATGAGAGAGGGCAGATTGGATGGATCCGTGCACCCTGTGATAGAATCCCCAAGTTTGGATCTTCCCTTCTGTGATCATTTCACACACCTGAACATATATACCCTTAATTACTCTCTGTTTATTCAAACAGTGACTACACAATTCATGGATTTGAGGAAGGTTATTGTTGGCCTCAATTCCCCAACATCATTGGTTATCAGAATGAGGAGTCTGCAGTTTGTTACAGTTCGATTATAAGAACAAGTGACAAGGGAAAAGGGCATTAAGATGATCGAAGGACTCAACGTCAGAAGGATCATCATCAAAGGGAGGCTCCACACGCAGTTAGGATAATGTATATTCTTTAGAAAGGAGAAAATCCAGTTACCTGTAAACATCATCATGTTCATATGAAATAAAATTATGATGTTCCTATGATACACAGCTCCCAATCTTAGTTTGCAAGGAGTTCTTCATGTAGAACACTTGTAAGACTAAAGACTGAATATATACTTATTCCACAGTCTGTTATAGGCCCACTAATATCTTGATGCCATGTTTGATTGTTAGCTGATTGATCACTTGATCAGGGACATTCAAGAACTGAACATGTTGCAGCTCTATTGTTTGGCTTTTAACAAACATAAGCAAAACCGCTTATTAACAATTAAAAAAATATTTATGGGTAAAAATTTTATATATGTGTTCTTAATTACGATCTAAAACAAAGGCTGAAAAATAAAATACGATGAAAAACTTTAAATTAACTCTAAATTTAAGTTTAGAAGTTTAAATTTTGGTTTATAAGTATAAACATAGATGAAAAGACGATGGTGACGATGGTTGTTATGTTCTATCCCCTGATATGTTTGGTGTTCTTTTAGAATTTACTCTTGCTAGATGCATTTTTCATTCTTTGATAGGGTCTTGGATGCAATGGTTGGATGATGGTCCTTACGTTGTCATTGAAAACTTATAGATGCGAGGGTGTTTTGGCTATTTGCATTCTGTTATATAGAAACCAAAGTGTACTCAATGATTTTGTATCGTTTTTTTTTGTAATTAACAAGTTCAATGAAAGCTTCTATTATCTTAAAAAATGCTGGAGGTATACTTGACGAGCGAATATTTTTACAGAAACATACAATACTCTTGGAACTGGGTACAATTGGATTCAATGCAGTAAATCTGGAAGGCCAATGTTCCGTTGAGATACAAGCTACAAACAAAAAACAATATGTGATGGAGGAAGTACTGATAATAGGCTAGTTAAGCACCTCTTTTCGTTTTTGCTTATACTTATAAGTCAAAATTTAAATTTTCACCTTAAATTTAGAATTGATTTTGAGGTTTTTTCATCAAATTTTGTTTTCCAGCTTTAATTTTTACTACCTCTGTTTCATATTATAAGTCTTTCTAACATGCCTAAATTCATCAATTGATGAATGTATATAATTTATATATATGTCTAAATTTATTAGCATTCATATGAATCTATACAAGACTAAAAATCTTATATTGTGAAACAAAGAGAGTAGATCACTAGGAATACATATATAAATTTTTATTCACAAGTTATCCTTGGTTTGTAAATATGCCATTTGACTTTTTCTATAAAAAAACCAAATAATCACCCATCGTCCGGTACTCTTTAGTCGAGATTAACAGATAGAAATAGATATCTTTTAAAATGGAGAGTGACAATAATTTGCTCGAAGCACTATGCTGAATTATATGGTGTAGATTCGAAATTCCTATCAATTGCTATTGCAAGGCCCCTGATAAATCAGGAAAATTTACGACCGTAGCATTATAATTTTGTAAAGTTTAAAAAATGCATCGGTTGTCAAAAGAATCAACATTAACTAGCATTACATCGTCCCAGAAAAATAAACTAAATTCGATCATAGCAATGTCCAAAATATCTCGCAATCTGCTCCGCCGAGAGCTCGCCGACGCTGTCGTCACAGGATGGCTCCTGCTGCGCGGACGGGAAGCCATTGAAAGCGAGCTCCGGCGGCAGGCCACGCGACGGCGTGGGCAGCTCCGCCACGGCGTCCAGAGGTGGGGGCATCGTCTCCGCCGTCGCCGTCGCCCTCACCGCTCCCGCCGCGCTGGGTCTAATTTGTAGCGTGGGCGGCGTCTGCTCTGATTCTTGGGCTGCCGATGCGGCGGCGTCGGCGCACGCTTTCATGGCGGCGGTGGAGCTACCCATGTCGTAGTAGCTGCCGGCGATTGGGTCCGGCAGTGGCAGCTGCGGATGGTATCATGGTACTGCTCATGGGGCACGGTGTAGCTCATGGACATCATCTGCAGCATCTGATCTCCAGTTGAAATTCATACATGGGCTGGATGTCGTAAGGCGTCATCAGCAGCGGCGGCGCTGCAAGATGTCCCTGATCGTGGCCAAGATCGCCTGCCACCCGCAGCACGCCCGCGACAAGACGGTGGTCATGACACCCAAGATCAGCGGACGACGGCGGCGCCGCGGCGAGCGGATATCCAAGGAGGAGCTCGCTGGGCCCCGGCGTCGCCCGCGCCGCCGCGGCGACCGGCCGTCCAAGGCGGGCCGCGACGTCATCGAACCACGCTGCCGGAACCTTCACCCGGGCCTTCTTCTTGGCGCCGTCAGGGCCGACCGACACGCCGTCCTCCCCGAAGAGCGCCCTTGCCTCGTCGTCGGTGGCGCGCGGCGTGAGGTACACCTTGCAGAGCACGGGCTCCGCGCCGTCCTCGCCGCCGCCGTCGCAGAGGGAGCTCGTGTACTCCTCCATTATCCACAGAGTCTTCGTGTCCACCGGGAAGTAGAACCCCAAGCTGCTCTTGTCCCCGACGTCGCCGCCACCACCGCCGCCGTCGTTGAGCCGCTCCTTGCTCTGCTCCACCTTCCACCTCCCTCCGGTGGCGACGTGGCGCTCGGAGCGCTTGCCGCCTCGCCCTCCCCTGCGCGAGACCTGGACCTTGCGATGGGTGAGAAAGAACCACTTGTACTCGTGGCCGCGCGTGTACCCCGGCGGGTGCCGCCGCCGCAGCGCGTCGGCCGCGTCGCCGTAGACGTTGGCCCCGACGACGACGAGCCCCGCGTTGACCTCCGGCAACTCCTCGCCGGTGATCCACCGGTTGACGTAGTTGCGCACGGCCTCCTCCAGCGTCGGGTTGAAGTAGACGCCAGGATGCAGCACCGCCGCCGCCGTCTGCTGCGGCGCCGGCGGCGGAGGAGTAGGCTCCATCTCCTTCTGCGAGCGCCCGGTGGTTTGGCGGCTTTGGCTGCTTTGACGTTTTGTCGTTTTTTTCCGTTTTCAGCTAAAGTCAATACACTCGAGTTAAAGCGGCCTCTTGCCTTTTATGGCAAAAAAGTCAAAACCGAGTCCGAGTCCGAGTCCGTCAGTTCCTTAGTTTAAGGCCTCTTGGGCCGGAATTGCCTGAGGCCTTTTGGGCTTTAATTGCTTGAGGCGTAGATATGTAATGAGCCGGCGAGGCGAAAATTTTATTTATTTATTTTTAATTAAAAAATTTCAAAAATAGATTAGTATTTGAAGCATTGCAAACTATACTCTCAAGTCCCAATGTCTAGCCAGTAGACGAAATATATAAAACACCCACTAGTTAGACATGAAATCTCACGTGATAAACGATGTATAGGGGAGAGGCAATAGCCATCCAACACGAGAAGGAATATCCGCAGGCGGCTTCATTGTTACCCATTATCTGGACGTTTTATTATATTAGGGGTAGTTTGCAAATGTATCGAAGACTGCAAAAAAAAATCTCAGGCACTACGCTCATGCCACTTTGTGTGACACGTGTGTATGTATAAAATTAATTAGTCGACTTTTTCATCATCAATTATAACAACTCGTCTTAATGGCTATTCATGTGCGGGAAAGACATATATGCGGCTAAAACGTATGACCTTAGGCCAGTCATAAGGTCATCTCATGCTATACTTTTCACTCTTAGTACCACTTCATTGGAGTTTTATAGGCTTGAAAACAATACCCACCGTGTTTTATCTTCATGAAACTCTCATAAAACAAAATTTCTCTCTCATTAATTTCGTTGCCATGTTATTTGTTTTCCTGAAGTGCCACATATTATATGTGGATGAAACTCCACTAAAACAAAAAAGGGAACGTGGAGGCAATGGTGAGTGTTTTATATTCCCCTTCGTCAAATCATATTAGCTGGGTGTTAAGATTATAATGACTTATTTTTTCGCGTTTTTAATAAAAAACCTAATGACATATCAGTAGGCAAAGAATAATTTAGAAATAAAATTTTTATATATGCTTTTAATAATCAACCTTAAATTTAAAATTAAAAATTTAAATTCTGGCCTATAGACATAAGCAAATGCGAATAATGTGGGTGTGGATTTGAAATTTTTTTCAAACAAAAAACTATTTTTGAAGAGATTTTAAATAAAAAGAATAGGAAAAAATCGCGAGGCGAGGCTTCCTCCGCCAGCCAACGCACCATCGCCGCCGCCCGCTCGTATGGCCGCTGCTTCATCCAGCTCGTCTCAAGTCTCTCTTACGCGGTGGCTGGGGAGAGGAGAGGAGGACGCCGCGGGGGGAGGGGGTGGGGCCTTGGGCCAATGGTGATGTGCCCGATTTGGGATTCTTGCTTTCTTTGTTTCTGGACTTCTGGTTCTGATGAAACGCCTTCAAATTTGAGATTTTGAGGTCACATTTTCTTCCAGAGTTTGCTATTCTCTTTCTTCTTTCTGAAAGAGATTGCTCTATCTTTGGTTTGAACAAAATGCCTTCAAATTTAAGATGTCTTCAGATTTCATCTCTGATTGCCTGCAGGGTCTTGAGCTTGTCAATGGGGGAGACCTTGTTTGTAGATGCCAGCGACATGCAGTGCTTTTGTGCACTAGTTACACTGCCTGCATAATTACAGTGCGTCCAAATATATTTGTCACTGCAGTGCAGGGGAATTGAGGAAAGAAATACTGTGAGCCTCATTTAATTTGTCTGATGCAATGTTGCTCCATCTTAGGACAACCTGCTTGGTATAAATTTCGTGTTGAGCTGCTATTTCGATCAGGGGTACATGCTTTATTTTTCCAAGGGAACGTGCAAGAGATTCGGATGTAAAACAAGTGGTACATGTTCGTTCCATTTTGCTGTGCAGCCAGTGGAACTCCTGGAACTCGAAACTTGTTTTTTCATGGCAAAGATTCTCAGGTTTGGAAGCTAATTTTCTAGCACCAGAATTCTGTCTCGCTATGCTAGTTATTCTTTGATCATACATAATTATTCATTCATGAAAAACATAAGTTTATATCCTGCGTCTGTCCTTTATTCTTTATATTATGCCCTAATCAACATGCCAAGTATACTCAATATCAATATTCTTGTTTTACTGACAGTTCCTGTCACCTATCCTGGCAAATAGGTGGACTCCCTAAGGGTGAATAAGGTCTAGCAAGAAGAGATGAGGGTGTTATTTATATCTTCTCCAAAGTTGGTACATTTGATTCAACTTTCTCCAAGTAGATTATTTTTTCTTGAGAGTACTTTTTGAATAAGAATAATCTATATCCATGTAGTATCTGGTAAGATGTCGACCTTGGTTCTATATTTACAGCATTGTCAATTGACCAGAAAAGGCCAAAAGTTCACAAAAGAAATAATGTTAAGTGGTCGACGATGTTCCCCTAAACCTGCATGATGTCTTAAACTGTTAGAGAAAACTGATGACTGATCCATTGCATGTGTGGTGTGAGAAACCTTTCTGACCTTTCAAGTCAAACAATAGTTCTTGATGGTGATGGGTGAACTATATCATATATTATTGAGGATACAGTTTGCAGTAATGCCAAATCAAGGGATATTATCCAATTTGAAAATATTATAGTTCTCTCTCACCGTGTCATGGAGAGGGCACCAGTATCAATCATCTTTCTGATTAAGCTTCCTAATTAATCCTGTGAGGGTTTGTGTTGTTTAACTCCAACTTGATAAAAAAATTAGTTAGTTACACACCTAAGTCATATAGTATCTGATAAATATGATTATCTTGTGCCTGTTTTAGTCGTTAAGACTTTATGCTGTGTCTCCACCCATCATGAATTCATGATCACAGCCTTTCTTATCCAATTTCTGGTCTTTGTTCTTATTATATTGGACATTTTATTTATTGCAGCTATATTTTAGTCCTGACTTGAACTTCAGTACCTTTTTTACTGCTAGTTCTATCTTATGTTCAACTCTCTCCGTTTCATAACATAAGATGTTTGACTTTTACTTGTAATGTTTGACCATTTGTCTTATTCAAAAAATTATAAAAATATCATTTATTTTGCTTGTGACTTACTTTATTATCAAAAGAACTTTAAGTACGACTTGTCATTTTTTATATTTGTACCAAATTTTTAAATAAGACGAATGGTCAAACGTTATAACTAAAAAAATCAAACATTGTCTCTAAATAAGACAGAACTGCATAAATAACATGCATTTTGTTCCATCAGATGGCTATCTCACTAAGTAGTCCGTGCAAATAATAAAAACTGTTAGTCCTATTTTTTCGCTTCTGCTTATGCTTATAAGCCAAAATTTGAATTTCTAGCCTTAAATATGGATTGGATTTAGGGTTTTCTTTCATTGTAGTTATTGTCCAGTCTTAGCTTTTAAATACCTAAGAACATGTATATGAAAGTTTTATTCATATGTTTTTTTTATTTGCAAATATGTTGTCACCCATATGGTGATGCTAGTGATAAGTTTGCATTCCATATGCAGCTTATTTTTATTTTCATATTTGACTGCAACATCCATTTGATGCGTCAAAGAACTTATAAATTTGACATAATTTTACATGTAATTTTATAAATCCTAATTATGGTGGACTAAATAATAATAGGATGTTTTTAGTGTGGATCCTCTCTCCTTACAATGGGTATAAATAGCTAAAATCCAGATGCATCATTTCTGGTAAGCATAAAATTTCAGGCAAGCATAAAATTTCCTTTTTATTTCTGTAGCATTTTCCAGGATTTGTTGTGCACCACAAAGCTTTGAAGATACTGAAAGGAGACTACAGAACTACGTTGTACTAACTCCAAGTTGGAATGTTGAATTGGCCATCTGATTTTCATTCTACTGTTTAAGAAATGTAGTTATTCTTCAAACTATCTCCTTGTGCGTTGAGATGACATAGTGACTTTGCACTGAGATTGTACTACACTTAATCATAAAAAATGATATGCCTAAATATATATCATTTGTCCCCAAAAAGTGACTTCCTCAAAGCATACCCAATATGCCCAAATATAAATCCCCATGGAATGTGTTAAAGGTTAATTGAATGCAAAAGTACCCCAATAATAGAATCATGCTAAAATACTGGCATGAAAATGTCAGTTAGCAAAGATGTATGGAAAATGGTAATTGATATCTATGCCAAATTAGATAAACCAAATTATCAGCGGCATCCAATTGTTTCATTGTACTACTGTCAATCAAGAAAAGATGTACTGTTCCAGTTTTATTAGATAACTATGTGCTTGCCCTAGCTTATAAGCATATAATAGATTCAAGAAAACATATATTAAGGCCTGAAATCTTCATCTTGGTGGACAGCCAAACTGATATCGGGTGACATTTTGTCATCTATAATAGGATTAAGAAACTGATAAGGACAAGGAATATCATTATATTGGACCGTATTCTCTGGCAGTCCAGGTCATACATTCCGGCTTTTCTCTTGCCATATTCAAAGGTACTCAAGTCTATTGTATTATTAATCTTAATTAGGTCTCTAATCACTTGCCATGTGCTTGTTTGCATTTTTTTTTAACTCACATGATTATACATATGGCTATGGAACTATGCAAAAGATATACCTGCAACTGATTTCATTCCTCCTCCTGCATGATACAGCAGCAGCATTTTCTTCTCCTAGGATCTTGCTCTTTAAAAGCATATCATGGCAAGCTCTTTTGTGATACTAAACCTCATATTATCTTCCTTTCTAGCTCCTATTTCTGCAGTGGCTGGTTATGTTAATTACCTGCATAGAGGGTCTTCCCTCTCCACGAAGCATGCCTCTGATGTGTTGCAGTCAATGGATGGTACCTTCTCGTTTGGCTTCTACAACCTTTCATCCACTGCGTTCACCTTGTCAATCTGGTTCACCAACTCAGCTGACAGAACCATCGCCTGGAGTGCAAATCAAGACCGCCCTGTGCATGAGAGCGGATCGAAGGTCACGCTGGACAAGGATGGGAGCATGGTTCTCACAGACTACGATGGCATGGTCGTATGGCAAATCAATAGCTCCACAGAAGCTGTTCGTGCCGAGCTCTTGGACTCTGGAAACCTTGTGGTGAAGGATCAATACGGCGGCATCCTCTGGCAAAGCTTTGATCATCCAACCAACACTCTGCTCCCGATGCAGCCGGTTACAGCCACCGTGAAGCTGGTATCAACTGATCTCTCACACCCAACAAGTTACTACACCCTACGATTCGATGATCGGTATGTTTTATCGCTTGCTTATGATGGGCCAGACATTTCTATCCTCTACTGGCCTAACCCTGACCGCAGCAGCTGGGAAAACTACAGGATCTCGTACAACCGTAGCAGGAGTGGTGTTCTTGACAAGCTGGGGAAGTTTGTGTCGAGCGATAACACCACGTTTTATGCTTCAGATTGGGGTTTGGAGATCAAAAGGAGACTCACATTGGACTACGATGGAAATCTCAGGCTTTACAGCCTGAATGAGTCGGATGGGAGCTGGCACAATTCTTGGATGGCTTTATCCCAGGCCTGTGAAATTCATGGACTTTGTGGTTGGAATGGGATATGTGGGTACACGCCAATGCCTGGCTGTTCTTGCCCTCCTGGTTATGTAGTCAGTGATCCTAGTGATTGGAGCAGCGGCTGCAAGCCAGTATTCAACCTCACCTGCAACAGCGATGGCCAGAAAATGAGCTTCGTGCGCATTCCCGAGACCGACTTCTGGGGCTCTGATCTGAACTACGTCATGTCGACGTCACTGCAGGCTTGCAGGGAGATGTGCTTGTCGAGCTGCTCATGCTTAGCATTCGTGTACAAGGTATACCCAAATGGCTGCTTCCTGAAGTCTGCTCTCTTCAATGGCAAGACAGTTCCGGGATACCCTGGCACAGCATATGTCAAGATTCCTCGGAGCTTTCTGTCGTCCCAGTCACAAGCATCTGCTTCTGAACTTGCCAATCGTCTCCATGTTTGCAATGCATCAAAAACACAGACATTCAATTATACTGCACACGGTAGCAAAGGGATGGGTACAATGTGGTACTACTTGTACTGTTTCCTGGCTGTGTTCTTTCTTGTGGAGCTCTGCTTCATTGCCTTTGGCTGGTGGTTCATGGCAAAAACACACTCGGCACGATCGGCGATGTGGGCAGCGGAGGAAGGCTACAGGATTGTTACACATCATTTCCGTAGGTTTACCTACAAAGAATTGCAGAAGGCTACTAGGAATTTCAGAGATGAGCTTGGCCGTGGGAGATATGGATCTGTGTACAAAGGTGTTCTAGCTGATAATCGCATGGTTGCCATCAAGAAGCTCAAAGATGTGAAGCAAGGTGAGGCTGAGTTTCAGACAGAGGTAAGTGTGATTGGAAGGATTTACCACATGAATCTGGTGAGAGTAATGGGTGTATGTTCAGAGGGAAGCTACAGGCTTCTGGTCTACGAGTATATCGAGAACGGTTCATTGGCCATGTTCTTGTTTCATGGCAAGGGGCAGCTGCAGTGGCAACATAGGTACAAGATTGCAGTTGGTGTGGCCAAAGGGCTAGCCTACCTTCACCATGAGTGTATGGACTGGATCATCCATTGCGACGTAAAGCCCGAGAACATACTTCTGGACCAGGATTTTGAGCCCAAAATCAGCGACTTTGGGCTCGCAAAGATGCTACAGAGAGACCAGGCTGATCCCAGCATGTCAAAGATTCGAGGCACTAGGGGTTACATTGCTCCAGAATGGGTTTCCAGCCTCCCCATATCTGAAAAGGTCGATGTGTATAGCTATGGAGTAGTGCTTCTGGAGTTAGTCATGGGGCTTCGAGTGTCTGAACTACCTGCAAATGGCAGTGGAGATGAAGGTGCTGCATTGAGGCAGCTAGTGTGGACAGTAACAGAAAAGATCAAAACCGATGATCAAACGTGGATCGATGGCGTTGTGGATCCTAGATTGGATGGAAACTTTGTGCGCTCCGAGGTGCTGCTGGTGCTAGAGCTTGCTGTCCTGTGCTTGGAGAAAGAACGGAACCAGAGACCAAACATGAATCATGTTGGGCAGAAGTTCCTTTCCTAGGAATGAATGGTTCGGCAACTCTTCCTGTCCTCTGTCCCTTGTCTTTAAGTCAAAACAGTAATGTAGTTTGGTAAATTTCATATCATTTGGATGTCCTGTGATTACTTGTTAAGATGAGCTCCTATGTCTGCTTCACAGTTTTATTTTCCTTTCACTAGAACTAATATATTTAACCTTCTAATGATCTGTTGGATTGATCTCTACATGCCATTGCTGCATCTGATGGTTATCTCCTCAATTCTGCACAAATTTGTGTGGTACCTTTGCCATTCTAGACGATTTTTCATTCTTTTTAGTTTGTCGGAATCTCTTGTACATGCATTACTCCCTCTAGTTCTACGATACTTTATCGTTTTAAAACTTTGACTACAAACAATTTTTAAAGTTCTCTCTCTATTTTTTTATTGAGTGAATTGCACCGTCGGTCCCTAAACTTGTGTATGTATCATCTAGATTTATGAACTTTTAAAATATATTTTTGGGTCCTCAAACTTGTCTAGGGTGCCATATAGGTCCAAACGGGCTCTGACCTGCTCTATCCGCTGACGTGGCAGCCACGGTGGCATCTACATGTTAGTGGGTTGTGTGGGTCCCACATGTTAGTGGAGGAATCAAGAAGTGAGAGACAAGAAATAAGGAGGAGAGAGATACTAACATGTGGGACCCACATAACCCCACTAACACGTAGGCGCCATCGTGGCATACCACGTCAGCGGATGGAGCGGGTTGGAGCACGTTTGGATCTTTATGACACCCAGACAAATTCGGGTATCCAAAATGCATTTTGAGAGTTCAGAAACATATATGACACATGCATATAAGTTTAGAGACCGCTGGTGCACTTCACTCTTATTTATTTGACGATGTTAACTTTTGAATGATCATCTTATTCAAAAATTATATATAGTTATAAATTATTTTGTTATGGTTCAATTTATCATCGAAGAAACTTTTAGCATGACTTACAATCTTGCATATATTTTTTTTAAAAAAACTGAATAAGATGAACACAGTCCAAAAGTCAACGACGTTAAAAAAACGGAGGGAGTATTTACTTTAGGAGCATGGAGAATATATATATCATACATAGATTAAACTTGAAAGACACTTCAATGAATCATATATTTATTGGTATTTCTATAGAAAATACTGATCAAAGTGGTTTTTGAAAGATCATGTCATTATCTACAATTTAGATAATAAGTACTTCTTCCGTTCCTAAATGTTTGATGCCGTTGACTTTTTTATACACGTTTGACCATTCGTCTTATTCAATTTTTTTTAAATATGTCAAGCTATATATATACATAAAAATATGCTTAACAATAAATAAAATGATATAAAAATAATTAGTAATTATGTAAATTTTTTAAATAAAACAAATGGTCAAATGTGCATTAAAAAATTAACGGCGTGAAGCATTTAGAGACAGCTACAGAGGTATAGAGGTAGTATTATCGAGCCTGAGGGAGTAGGGAGTACCCTCGCTACCTTTGCCTGGTCACCAAAACAAGGAGAGGATATGACAGGAGCGAGCGTCATTCTAGCTGCTTGGTCAATTCGGAAAGAGAGAAACAACAGTAAGGTTGGTTCTCTAGCAACCAGCAGAAAACATGCGTCAGGAACAGGAAGCAGCCTGCCACTCGCAAAACCTTGTTCGGTTTAACTGATATATTCCTCCCTCAGGCCTTCTTTGCCTTTTTTTCAGTGTGGAATTATTCCTCTCCTAATATATCCTGGGATTAACTGAACAAGGCCCCAAGTGAGATTTAGAGCTTTGATTCTTCAAATTTCCTCTGAGCACTTGATTGGCTGAAAATGTCTAGATTGCCTGTTAGGTTCTACAGAAATATGTGTTGTTATTGGATCGAGAGTTTCGTTATTGTTTTGGAATGAACGAAAAATCAAATGTGCTTAGTTTGAATTGGCCATACAAATATCTGAAAGAAATTTCTACAACTCTCTAGAATTTCAAGAATGAAATTTATAGAGGGATAGGAGTAGGCGAATGAAGCGTGATGCAGCTAAAACCAGTGTTGTGGAAAACGGAATACGGATGTCGGACGGAGAGGGTGCCGTCAAATGATTAATCGGAATACGGACGATTAATCGGAATTATACGGAAATATAACGTTTATATTAATATATGTATACATTAGTATTACTCTTTCTTTTGGAGATATTTAAATGTCTAAGATCATATAAAATAGATGTATTTATACCATTATTAATTTGAGCAATCATAAAATAATCATGTCATGTAAAGGCTAGAATTTATTCCAAATAGTAATATTTTTAGTTTATTTTTATTATAAATTGTAAAAAATATAATAAAATATAAATGGTAGTAAACATAGGCATAAATATAAGTATAATTAGTTGTCAAACATACCAAAATAAAATGTATAGAGTCTAGATAGGTTAGCTATTGTGACGGCAGATTTTTCTATTTATACGGATTATGCGGACGATTAAACATAAAAACGGATGATTAACCGCTAAATACAGAAATTTAACGTTCATAAACGTAAAATCATGACCGTATTATCGATACGAAACGGTTTTACTACCGTCACCGATTAAACGGCCGACTAAACGGCCGAGTCGGCCATTTTTCACAACACTGGCTAAAACGTTTCCTTTACTTTTGTTTGATTCTTTCTACTCTGAAGAACTGAACTTCACAAACTCCAGGCAAAGAAGGTTAAATGTGAATTTATCCAAAATATTTTTTTTGCGGTGACAAAAGGTCCAAAAGGAAGCTTACTCACCGGTATACCTAATCCTATCCAGGCAAAAAAGATTAGAAAAATTAGAAATTCCATCCCAAGATTACAAATATGGTGCATACACAGCCGTCTCAAAACTGATTCAGCAAATTACATCAATATCGATCAAAAACCAAGTGAAAAATGTTTTATAAGGGGTTAAATTTATGTATGCTTTTGCAGTTTAACTAAGTAAAAAAAATAAAGAAGAAATGGCATAATAGTTGGGCCCTGTCGATCAAGTTATAAGAGCTACTTGCTATCTATCAAAGAGTAGAATAATACCACGTTTGCAACAACAAGCTCGTTACTTTAATTGTTGATATCATATACATTGCAATATAGTATTCTTGCTGGCATGTAATTTTTTTTAAAAAATTAATGTTGCTATAGTGTTGTTGTTGTGTACATAAGTTATAATATTGTAAACTTTATCATATAAAACTTTTGGTCGTCAAAATTATAACAAATGCCATGCCACATTTTCTTTTCACATCTCCCTTTGTTTTCCTTAATTTTTTCCACGTTTATTGTGTAAATTTTACAATTGTATAGGGAACTAATATGCTTTTTCTTTGCAACAAAGTGGGTTCCAGAAAATTCTAAAAATTCAAATCAGATTCCTCCGATTTTTTTTATTTGACACGGTTAACATATACTTGACCATTCAATTTTTTCCAAGTATATAAAAATACAAGCTGAAAATTACTTTATTAATATAACAAATCACAACTAAATTAAATAAGTACATATTTTTTCCACGAAACGAATTTGGTGGTCCCATTTTGATGTCGTGCTATGAACCGTCCAATAAACGAATGTCTATCCTCTACAGCATTGTCCCGCAATATTGCTCACTGACAGATAAACCCCACGTGCCCCATAGTATTGCTCACTGGCAGGTGGACCCACACGTCAGTCTACGGCAATCTCAGTTGCCATTAAATCCTGCGCGCATGGGTTTTTTTATATAAAGAGCCTCCGCCATCTCAAAATTTGGCAGCAAGCAGAGCAGCATCCATCCTGATCGACCGAAGCAGAGAGGCGATCGATCGAGGGAGAGATTGCAGTGCGTGCGTGCATGGCGGCGGCGGCGAAGAGCGTGGAGGAGGAGGTGGCGGCGCTGCGGGGGAGGTTCGCGGCGGGGCGGACGCGGGGCGCGGAGTGGCGCGCGGCGCAGCTCCGCGGGCTGCTGCGGATGGCGGCGGAGGCGGAGGCGGAGGTGTGCCGCGCCCTCCACGCCGACCTCGCCAAGCCCTCCACCGAGTCCTACGTCCACGAGGCAATCCCCGATCCGACCCGATCTCCCCTCATCATCTCTCCCTCTCCTTTTAGGAAAAATCAAATATGTCGGTTGATTCGGTAACGATTTGATCTGCTAGCTGCAACATTTTTCGTCCTAAATCATCCTTAATTGTGATTATCTGAATGTTCATTGATGTAGTCTACTAGTATGCCCTAATTTGATCATCTGAATGATCATTAATGTCGTATACTAGTATGAATTTTGCGTGTTCGATTCATCATACTTTGTCTTGATAATAGCTGCACAGTAGACATACCAAGACGTACAGTCGAACAGTCCTGCAGATATCGACGCTTGATCAGCACTACCACGTCGTTGTTGCTACTTGCTTCCTAATTACCACGATTTATGATGCTGATTTTATTTAGATGTTCGCTGTGCTTTAAATTTAACTATTACAGTTTCACAGCGTACAGCTGAGGAAAGGAACTGACTTTCCTGATCCAACGATGCTGGACATCAATGCATGTGGATATGCTGTTACACCTTGCCACACCGCTCTGCTGCTGATGAAATTCTGTGTTTTTATTTTTTGGATGAACTGGCAGCAGGAGAACTGGCCATTTATATTGATGCTCATAATATAAATCTGTGCTGCAGATAGCGCTGGTCAAATCCTCATGTGAGTTCGCCCTCAAGAATCTCAAGAAATGGATGAAACCCCAAAAGGTATATATATTATATCCCAGCTACTACAACTTCATTAAACATCATTACACCCAAAAAAAACATTCGTCACTCCAAAAGGATATCAAACTGTAATAATCGACACAACAAACCTGCTAAACTTGTACAGTGTATCACTAGAATGTATGTAATATAGGTGTGTTACAAATTTACTGTAAATGTTTGCCTTTTTAGGCCGCGTTCGACTATCTAAACCTCTCTTTTTTTGCACGCACGCTTCCTAAACTACTAAACTTTATAAAAATTTTATATAGGAAAGTTATTTTAAAAAATCATATTAATATATTTTTTTAATAATTAATAATTAAATAATCATGTATTAATATGTTATTATGTTTTCCACGCCGGATAACTGACCCACCCTAACCAACTACTGAACGCAGCCCTAGTATTTCCTAGTCAGGTTCGATGAAGTTTACTTTTCATATTGACTAGGATTGGGTGCATTTTTAAGTTACTAGTTAGATTCTTTGTTTGACCTTAAAAACAGCCATCCGAGTTGTTTGATGTTTATTAGTGATTGAAACAATTGGCTGGCAAATGAAAAAATGGCTCATTTCATAAGTAGATGGTGTTCTTCTTCTGTGCCAATTTAGCCAGTGCAGCTTGTGCTTATGACAGCTTACTATCACTGTCGAAAATCGCAAGGTCACTTTCGTTCTTTTATTTACCACTTGTTAAAGGTCATATTATATTGGTTCTTTTTCATCGAGCGCAATAACTTAAGGAGTGCATAGTAAGTCATAATAATTTACTGTAACTGGTCAATATAAATTATCTGAACGCTGGATAGAAGAGGATTAAACCACTTGACAATTTTTCAGATACCTTTGTAGTATAAAAAATCACCACACACTAACACCATCATATTTCACTTTTACTCATGGTTATAAGCCAAAATTTAAATTTTGACATTAAATTTAGAGGTTTTTCATCATAGTTTATTTTTCAGTCATTGGTTTTAGTTTTTGTAGTAGTTTTTTTAACCAGTGCTTTTAGATTGCTAAGAACATCTGCATAAAAGTTTTATTCATAAATTATTTTTTATTTACGAATATATCGTTTACACAGTACATAATGTAATATTGGTATCTCCTCAACTACCCTTAGACCATTCTCGGGGCAAGGTTTTATTGCATGGTTCCTGACAGTACCGTGTTATTTAAGGATATTTGACTTAATGAATGAAACCAAATATTTCAATAAAAAGTTCCGTTTCATGGTTTTTAAAAATAGCATATCATTTAAATGTGTCATCTAAGTAGGAGTTAATGAAATGTTTTGAGGTGAAGCATAAACCATTTCTATTAAATCAATTATGAATAAAACTTTTATATACGTATTCTTAGCGATTAAAAAACAAAGCTAACAAATAAACTTCGGTGAAAAAACCTCAAAATTAATTCTATATTTTTTCAAATTTTAACTTATAACATAAGCAGATGCTAACAGATGAGGGTGACGGTTTTTAACACGTTGGAAATAGTGAGCACCAATTTCATCATGATGGAATTGCTCTTGCGTCCTTACAAATGTTTCTATCATGTCTCTGTATTAGCTGATGTGACACCTTATTTAATTAGAATAAAACCTTTATATAGCTCTCACTGAGAATGGCATGAAAGAAAATATTTGCTCATTGGTTATCTAAACCTTAGTTTGGTTTAACTAATAAGTTATTAATATGGGGTATATCCTAAATTGCTTCCTTATTAATTACCGCACGTGTGTACCCGGCATTCAGGTCCATGCTTCGCTGATGACGTTCCCGTCAACGGCGAGGGTCACGGCGGAGCCCCTCGGCGTCGTGCTCGTCATCTCGGCATGGAACTACCCTTTCCGTAAGTTGGCCAAAACTAATTGATTATGATTCACGTATGCTTCTATTAATTTGATCGATCCATCTCTCTTTAATTTCACGGTAAACGTAATTGATTAAGTGCGCGCGTATAACATTTTTAACTGATTTGATTGCTCGCAAACAAGTACTATATCAGCTCCATCTTTTCATATCTGCTTATGGCTAATAAACCAAAAATTAAATATTAAATTTTAAGGTTGTTATCGTAGGACACATACGTGAATTTAAATATTAAACTTTTTAGTCTTAATTTTTAGATCGATAAGGATACATGTATAAAAAGTTTATTTATACATGGTTTTTTATTTATAAATATGTTGTTTGATTTTTACTTAGAAAAGCCAAACAATCACCTTATAATACTTTGATTTAGGATTTTTATTTTTATTTCCGTTGAATAGCAGAAGTCCAACACGCAAATCATATCCGATGGAAATTGCGTGACCCTGTGCATGACATGCCATTGACATCCCTGCCTCTTTGCACCTGCTCCATCCTTCGTCACGATTCCTAGTCATAGTTTTAAAAGTTTTAAATACTATATCCTTTTAAGTAATCAAATTATTAGAATAAAAATGATTAAAAAATTAGGTCTGTCTGGAAAAATATTCGAGTAATTTGTTCGTCGTGGCCAGAGTTACTTAAAACCCTGCTGCAAATAATATCGTTTTATTTTATGTGGATTACGATGGTCTTGTTTAGTGCAACAATTATTTTTTAATATTTCAGTATTTGACAAGCTGATTTTATATTTATGTTGAAAACCAAAAATATTATATTCTGAAAGTATGAAATAATTAAAATATACATGAAAGTTGGACCAGTCAGGAAGCTGCCTAGACTCGAAACACATCACGGCATGTAAAAGATGGATCTTTTAGATAGCGTTGAACGAATTAATTAAGCATTATGGCCACTCTGGTTGCTATGGCCGGGATACATGCATGGCATTTGAGTGCTATATAATACTCCCTCCGTCCTCCAAATGTTTAACACCGTTGACTTTTTTATACATGTTTAACTGTTTGTCTTATTTAAAAAATATTTAATATTTAATTATTTTTATATCATTTCGTGTATTGTTAAATATATTTTAATATATATATAATTTTACATATTTGATAATTTTTTTTAATAAGACGAATGATCAAACGTGTATAAAAAAGTTAATAGCGTCAAATATTTAGGGATGTATGACTCGGTGATAAAACATGAAATAAAATATATAAAATAAGTTTTAGAAAATATGTTACGAGAATACTAACGGGGAGAGAGAGAGAGACGTCCAAGCGATCGAGCTCACGTTAACATTGGAGACAAATATTATAATTATAAACATACGCTTCTTGCAAATATGTGTATGTAACTATACATCCTACAGATTAGAATTCTCAGAGAAATCCATCTCATCGAAATGAAAGTTTCCACCATACTACAGATTTTGTTTGCCAAAAAAAAAACACCATCCAAATTAATAAGCAGTTTCGCCACATCCCAGTGAACCCTCTTATTGTTTGATTCTTAGTCCACACCAAAAGTCCAAAACAGTATACCAGTAAACAAACAATGTCCATTCCCCGCCTTAAATTTCCCACAACTCTTGCTTAAACAACACATCTTTTTTTCACGAACTAATTCATCTATACTACTACTTTAAATGCATTTAGCAGACAATGAGTCTGCTACCCCGTTGCTTTCTACGGTTTTTATAAATTAGGCCCTGATATTTTAACAGTAATATTAGCACAATTAATAAAAAATATATATTATTTTGTTATATATTTTCATAGCAAAGTAGAGTTATGAAAAAAAATTATGAATTTGAAAGTCTCGTACCCTTTCGCTCAATTCACTAAAGTTAGAACTGACAAGTTGCAAGAGGTGTGTACATGAGGTCCACGATGATAAATTCTTACACTCAACATTTATATCCATCGATCTCAAGAGTACACGTACACGTCTACATTTGATAGCAAGCTAGATCCAAGAACTTTACTCATGCATATGGCATGCATGATTGTGATGTGTACGGTTGGGGACTTGCCACACAGCAGTCCCTCCTACAAATCGAATCAATCAAATTTCAGCTGTGTTCTGGAATTGTGATTCGATGATGATCAGTGATCGACGTCTCTGGTTGAGCTTCCATAAATTCGGAATCAAACTAGTATCGCTGACTAGCTAGCTCGTAGCCGTCCTCTTAATTGTTTGATTATCGGTGGATCATAAAGAAACTCTGATTTTCGACATGGCAGTGCAACTGCTGATCGGCTAATTAATTTCTCAAAAAGAATTCAGTTTTCGATAACGCCTTACTATTTATTGCGAGATTAAGATGTGTATCAGATAGAAGCAGAGCTTCCGACAGAAACTTTCGACCTGTCGCGTAGGTCACAACTCTCAACCACCTGCAACATGCATCTTCCGTGATGCATCTATACAACACAGCAAACAGGAAAAATAACATGAATAGAATGCAATAACACACACACACATACATATGATATGGGAGGAACGTCTATCTATTGCATTATTAAAATCTGCTATTTACTGGAAAAAAAAGTTATCACATCCACTCTAGAGGTCTAAATGAAATACCATG
The DNA here is from genome assembly GCF_000231095.2 of Oryza brachyantha. Taxonomy (NCBI): domain Eukaryota; kingdom Viridiplantae; phylum Streptophyta; class Magnoliopsida; order Poales; family Poaceae; genus Oryza; species Oryza brachyantha. The sequence continues at coordinate 3,081,056 of NC_023174.2, forward strand.
TTAATGGAATCGAAGAGGAAAATAAGCACTACTACCTCAGTCTCTTCGTCTTATTTGAATTTTTCGTGATTACTATTTTTATTGTTACTAAATGGTAAAACGTTAATAGTACTTACTAATTTTTTTAAGTTTTTCTACAAAATTTTCAAATAAGACGAATGGTCAAACGTTGGTCACAAATTGAAAAATAAAATTTTCATGGGACGAGGTAGTATTTGATTGTGGTAGTGTGCCAAAATTATAACAACTTAGATTGAATGGTATAGCTGTATACAAAATAAACAAAGTCATGAGTTATGTACCAAATTCGATTATACTTTTAAAATCCAGCCTCGCGTAGAGAACCTACTAGTTAAGACATGGCCAAATATAAATTATATGTTCATCGGGGAAAGTGAGAAAAAAACTAAGGTGGGATTTGAAAATCCTATTGAGTTTAAACATATCCTTAGTTTCTTCTGAAACCAGAGATTTACAAATTCATCCAATTGGAAGAAAACCAGACTACATTCCTTTGAAATTCTTCTGAAAATGTCTGGCTACAAGCTGTTCTAGGCTTCTAGGGAATGTAACAAGAACTTTGAAGTGACCAATGTCCAATGGTTCCAAAATTTAACTGTTTTTGTCAAGGGTGAAATCATGTGCTATATGCCTCGATGGTATCAGTATCGATAGATTTTTTTTCTTCTTCTTCTTAGGTTGTATGTAGTTCAGATCGAGTTAGCATTATTTTCGCTGTCAGTAGCACGCATGCATGATCAAGCTAATTTTGCTTATTCACTACAGTGCTGTCCATCGACCCGATCATCGGAGCAATCGCCGCCGGCAACGCCGTCGTGCTGAAGCCGTCCGAGGTGGCGCCGGCGACCTCGTCGCTGCTGGCCGAGCTGCTGCCGCGGTACGTCGACAGCACCTGCATCAAGGTCGTCGAGGGTGGCGTCACCGAAACCACCGCCCTGCTCGAACAGAAATGGGACAAGATCTTCTACACAGGTACGTAGGTCCATACCATTCCAAATTCATTGCCGCCATTGATGGAGCTCGAAGTGATGCTCCTTCCATGGCTCAGAAACCTGACGAACTGTGGAGCTAGAATGGAAGCTAGCTCCTTTACATGAATCAGAAATTAATCTGACAGACTCTGTGAAATACTGAAATTGTTGCGTTGCAGGGAATGGCAAGATAGGACGCATCGTGATGGCGTCGGCGGCGAAGCACCTGACGCCGGTGGTGCTGGAGCTCGGCGGAAAGTGCCCGGTTGTTGTCGACTCTAACGTCAACCTCCATGTAAGTTGCTCTCTGAAAGTCTGAATTTGCAACTGCAGAGCGTTGTCACTTCAGGATTTGCCGCCCAACCTGACACCGGCACGTACTCCCTTCAGTCATAAATATGTGACATTTGAGATTCATAAAGCCAATAAAATGTAACTTTGACCACTTAACTTTTTACGTGAAATTTAAAAATAGTTCCGTGAGTGTAATATTTTAGAAGTTTTTGTTGTAATAAACATATCTTGCATAAAAAACAACTTTGTGCCATTTTCACTCTCTAAAGCATGTATTCCGAACAATAATTATGGTCAAATTTAACTTGTGCTGTCCTATTCTTTCATGTCACAATCTTCTTTCTAATTTGATTTGTAGGTTACTGCCAAGAGGATAGCCGCCGGGAAATGGGGTTGCAACAATGGCCAGGCGTGCATTTCTCCGGATTTCATCATAACAACAAAATCATTTGCACCAAAGTTGGTAAGGAAAAGACAACATATTGCACTGCAGCCTAAAAAACTTTACCGTGAAAGGTTTTTAACTAATCAACCGTGCTACGAACCCAGCTGGAGGCTCTAGAGAAAGTTTTGGAGAAGTTCTACGGGAAGGACCCACTGCGATCATCCGACTTGTCACGAATTGTGAATTCCAACCATTTTAACAGGCTGAAAAGGCTGATGGATGATGAGTCTGTCTCCGATAAGATCGTGTTCGGTGGTCAGAGAAGTGAACATCTGCTGTAAGTTGACTGAATTTTTACTGTTCTAACTCTGGCAAATGCTTCTGAATCATACATAGTTTGGATGACCGGTTAAATTTTGTTTCTTTGCCAAATTTTCAGAAAGATAGCCCCAACTATCTTCATGGACGTCCCCCTTGATTCGGTGATCATGAAGGAGGAGATCTTTGGCCCCTTGCTCCCTATCATAACGGTTAGAGCTAATAAATGATCTTTCTAGTCAATCACAGATGGGTTACTGCAGATTGACAACGTGTTGCCATTAATTAAACAATGCAATTAATACATCTCAAATTCTCACGTGCCGTGCTTGGTATGGTTGTGTTGTCCTCTTAGGTTGACAAGATCCATGAGAGCCTTGCCCTCATCAACTCCATGACGAAGCCATTAGCAGCCTACCTCTTCACCAAGGACAGCAAGCTCCAGGAACAGTATGTGGCGGCCATCTCTGCAGGAGGGATGCTTGTCAACGACACAGCTGTTCATGTAATTATCAGCATTAAATCTGGCATCTAGTTTTGCATCTAATCATCTCATGACTTGCAAATCAGCATTAATCTGGCACTTAATTGTGCATTTCTTAAGCCAAGCACATCATGGCTTTCATGTGAACTGACGCAAACACAAACAGTGCTAACCAAGTGACTGATCCTGAATTTCTGATGTGTGTCTGCATCTGCAACAACATCACTGCTGCTGCAGCTGACCAACCAGTACCTGCCGTTCGGAGGAGTTGGGGAGAGCGGCATGGGAGCCTACCATGGAAGCTTCAGCTTCGAGGCCTTCAGTCACAAGAAGGCCGTGCTGGTGCGCGGCTTCGCCTGCGAGGCGGCGGCGAGGTACCCGCCCTACTCCATGGCGAAGCTGAAGATCCTCAGGGGCGTCCTCAAGGGCAACCTGGGGGCCATGATCCAGGCTATCTTGGGGTTTCCAAGAGGGAAATGAAACTCATTATCATACCTTCTCAGTAACATATATTAATTGGGTACATGATAAATGTATATTGTATATGCTTTTCTCAACGAAAGAAACAACCCAGTGCAGTTGTGAGTTCAAAATAAATCTGTATAGTAGGATTGGCATAAATCTGTATAGTAGGATTGGCAGATGTAACTTTATATGTATGATGACTAAGTTATGTTGTGATCAAGGAACAGGATCTGGAAGCAGATGATCCAAAGAAACTACCAAATAATTCGATTCGATTTCGGATAGCTGGTTATGTACAATTCTACGTGGAAAATATCACAAAAGGATTCAGTAATAAATTCTGTTTTATATTTTGGTGATCCTCTGTAACAGCTCAATGCAGTACCATACATCATTAAAAAATGTGGTAAATGTTTGGTTCTGAAAATGAAAATGGTAACTGCTGTTTTTATTTCTAATCAAGAGCACAACTCAAGAAACAGCATCAAGAACAAGAACTGCCAATTAGGAGTCAAATTCTGGATGTAATAAACCAGAATATGCTTTATAAGCATACAATTCAAAAACAACAGCAAGAAGAATCAGGGTATTGTCTTGAACTCGCCAAAATGCAGCTCATCAGCAGCTTTTGTCAGTCACTCAATTGAAATACCCTGCACCATTTCAGTGACAAGCATGTTACGATGACTAGTTATTTCCTCCATTCCAGTTTCCTTTTCATGTTACTACATACTACTAACCTTTGGTGGATCAAACTTTGCTCCAAGGTTGCTCAGTTTGGCATGAGCTTCAGCATAGTCTTTGAAAAATGCATCCTGATTCTCAGAATACTTTTCTGCATAGGTCTTCAAGCACGGCAAAGGAAGCAAAACGTTTAGTTTAGAGCATCAGCTTTAGCATTCTTTATAAAAAGAGCTGATGAGCATCTTCGCTAACCTTGAATGACGAATCCTCAAAGAGCACAGCATCAGTAGGCAGCACTAGAAGGTCCTCATCTCGTCGTTCTTTGATGTCCTGAATTTATGCAGACCAGCATAAGTTTCATAATTTCTATCATGCTTAGCATCGATATAGAAAATTGTGCATCCCACCTTGAAATAGCTGTTGTCAAACTTGAGCCACTGAGATGTCCAAGATTGCCCTCCAGGTGCACCAGGTCCATTTTTCTTTGCCAGTCAAGCAAACAATCAATTAGGCAAACATGAAATTCATCATTCGGAACATTCTTCAGCAAGAACTTCATGAAGTTGTACATGCTTTAGGCAAACATGAAATTAGCATTCAGAATATTCTTCAGCAAGAACTCCATGAAGGTGTACATGCTAGATATAGTTAATACTGGTACCCACAAGAACATGTTTGTAATAGGAATGCAAGCACTGTGGTAGGAAAGTTTGTAACGTTGATGCTAATATAGCCATATAGGCCATTCACGACTAGAGATGAACTATAATATGGCCAAAGAACACTACGAGCACATTCTTTGTTTCTTTGGTGTAATAAACCATATAAAAATTCTGACGTAAACTCCTCCAAATGAAAATGAACATATTAGGAATTCAATATGGTTCTTTTGCTAGGAAGCAAACAATATGTACATGATCTGTAAGTGTTGCCAATGATGATAACTTAATTAATTTTCACTAGCTAATCTGAAAAAGAACTAAATAATATGCAATACTCCAAAAATGCATCAATAGACAACTCATTCTTAAAATCATGCAATGAGCTACAGATGTAAGTTACATACGGTGTATTTTGTTTCTGGTTTACCCCAGCCACTACGCTCTGGTCTAGCTCGTCCAAGTGTATGAGCTCCTGACAACGCAACAATTTCCTACAGACAACAAAACAGATGTGACTAGTAATCCCCAGAAAAAATGTTTGAATATAACAATGAAGCAGTCTGCAACTACCTTGTCACTCAGGCCCATTCTATAGAATACTTCTCGCAAATGTTCCGCGGGTGAAGGTGGACCAGCAGCTGAAAGAGTGGAAATGTAAAATGTAGGGAGGAAAATTGCAACAAAAAGAACATGCAGAGAAAAGTGGTAGATCATCATCAACGCAAGATTTCAAATATCAAAGTTAGTATATGACACAGCAGGAAATATATCAAAGCCATGTGAATACAAAAACCATACATCTGACACTGCTGCAATTCATGGGTAGCAATATTTATCAATTTCACAAGTAAAATATTATCATAGGCCTGATTTCCATTCTGCACAGTATGTGCAGCTTTTCATTTTCCTGTTATATTGCAACTGGAGTAATCTTTCTTGCACATTTGCATATCTGAAATGTGATTACATCAGATTATAGAGCTAAAAAGGGGCAATATTTCATTAAAAAACTGTTTTACATGCTTTTTGCCTGTTTGCATCAATTTTGGTATTTCACGAAATAAAATCCACAAATACATGGATAATGTACCCTGCCTAAACCTTGTAGACAAATAGGCATTACCAGGAATGCAGCGGCCTCTTATAGGAAGACCTGTTGTCTGTTTAAGAAAATAAATTCATTGTGACAGAAAAACAGGACATGGCTATTACCATAAGTTATAAAGAGAACTACCAATTATATTTATGTGCCCTATTGCTTACAGCCTGACACTGTATCTAATGATCTAAATACTTTGATGTAAATATATTGCAGCAAAATAAAGATTTAGATATGGGTGATTTCCTTGAAGAGGGTTATATGTCAATCAGGTATCTCAATTACATACATGATAACTCATAAATTGAGATTAAAAGAAAGAATCAATACAGTAAATTTGTAATTGGTCTCTTGAGTTTTGAAACACATATCAATTCAAAGTCAATGCCTTGAAAGCTATCAATATTCTAAGTTTAGCAAATTAGGACAAAGTAGCATTAGGCAATTGAAGCTGTAAGATGATGATCCATCATCTTGCAATTGCAATTTGGGATCAGTATGACATGACACTGAAGGGAAAACATTATATTTTAGTTTCCAGACCATAAATCACGTCTGCGAATAAATTTGGGCCATAGAACCTAAAAGTTACTAACCAGGAAGTCTGCCCTCTGGTGGGCATTGTTCAGGGGCAGCAACATCAACTCTTCCATAGATCATGGGGATCTTGGGGCCACCAGCTTCCTAAGTTGTGAAAACCGAAGCAGTCATATAACCATTAAATAATAATCACAAGACCTTTAGATCATTAGGTTGAAGTGCAAAAGGAACCTCAATGGCTGTAGAACTGGCAAGCTGAAACAGATCTGCATAAGTGACACCTGCATACTTGTCCTTGATGGGCTGGATCAGCTTCAATGCATTCACAAGACCTGCAGCAGAGGACTATTGTAAGAATCATCATGCATCACGAACAACAGACAACGATGGAACAGAAGAACTACCTGCATTAGCCCCATGTTTTAACTCAATCTCAAATCTCAAGCTACCATTAGCCCCACCACACTTCGGCCATTCAGTAATGTTCTTGTCATAAGTACCAGCATCATGCCACCCTAAGCGAACCTGAAACCAAGAGTAACTCAATCAACAGACAAGTCATGTGTGTGTGTGTGTGTGTGTAAAATCAAGAATTCGGCGAACCATGAACTGCGCAAATACTGTGATAATTAAAAAGTTTACTATAGTTGTGCATACATCGTATGAGAATCCTACAAAGGAGCGCACTACATCACTAGCATCTTTTAGAGGCCAAAAATTATGTTTTAAACAGCATAACTAACCAAACACACATGGAAGTGGAACCATCTTGCAGTACTAGTTCTCCAACTACATGTCACAGTGATAACAAACTTGTGTACAGATGCAAAATACCTGCGCTGATAGGTAGATATATAAACTAAAAATTCCATTTCCCTCCTCGCACCTATGCACAAGAGCACAAGCTTGTGTTTGTGTACAGCATAGAGCATAGCATACCAGGATGGGATGGCAGGAGGTGGACTTGAGCAGCTGCTTGACGTCCTCCCGCGCGCCCCGCAGCTCAGCCGCCGCGTCCCCCGCCGCTGCCGAGCTCGCCGGACGCCTCCCGAGCTCCTTCGCGGTTGAAATCGAAAGAAACGTCACTAGAAATCAAGAACCGGTGCCCCCCGCGCGGCGTGGGTGAATGGACAGACTAACGGGTGGAGAGTGTACCTGAGGGGAGACGAGGAGGAGGCTGCGGAGAGAGGGGAGGGGGGAGGCGGCGGAGAGGCCGCGGCGGAGGAGGCGGTGGGCGACGGCCATGTCGGCGCCGGCGGCCGGGTAGAGGAAGGGTTTTGGGAGTGGTTCGCTCGCTGCTCCCGTGGTCCCGGAGGATAAATCCGATGATGTGACACTTCCTTGTTGGCCAATTGGTTAAGTTTACACTCTAGCTAATTGGTTATGCTTACACTCGAGTAAGACACGTGGAACCATCTGAGTAACCATCTGACATCTGAGTAACCATCTGAGTGTGAACCATGATGTCAAATAATCGAGCCTCAATCTCTCAATCTTACGAGTGTTAAAAAGTCAAATCTCTCGTCGGGGAGGTATCTACCAATAAATTTTTTTTTCTTTTTCAAGTTATTTTTTCAATTGTAGCGTGGGGAAGACTGGAAGAGTATTCTCTCTGTACTGAAATAAGCCGTTCCAAATTGGATTACTCTCTCTACTCTAAATTGTAAAAATTGAATTCTTATGATCATTGTTAGGGTCCAAGATTAAACTGCTGAACTGATTCCTAAATCTATTTCTTTAGTTACATTGTTAGGGTCCAATATAATATCAATTGTTGTGTTTTATCATCAATGCAACGCTAAACTTTGGAGTACGACCTAAATACTCCGTCTGTTTATATTTTTATCTTCATTCATTAATCAAAATATATATATGTTTATATTTATTATTAACCATATAAATTTCGATAAGTCTAAAAAAATTACGTTATGAAATAAAGAGAGAAACAGAGAACACCATATTTTTATCACCGAGTTGAAAAAAATTATCAATATCATCTTAGGGCTTAAACTATTCATGAATTGATTGGGGCAAGAGTACTCAGACTCTCTTGAACCTTCGTGCATTGATGGAGTTGATATCTGACTTGGGCTAATAATTTGGATTCATTAATGAGGTCATAAGTTGTTGTCTTATGACATGCACAGTACAGGCCACTTAATTTACGTGGTTTCAGTTCAAAGTATCTTAAGGGTATCTTTAATTTATACGCCAACCCCTGTAATTTTCTATTTGCCCTCATATTTTTTTTAATTCATTCCGAACTTTAGTATTTTACACCAAACATTTTCACAGTCAGAAACAAATATAGAAATAGTATTCTTCATCCACATTCCCTATCTCCCTCGCTCCCCACTAGTGTTGCTCCCTCCTTTGGCATCTCTCTCTCCCCTCCAACATGCTACTTGTCTTCGTTAGCCATCCCCTCTCCATCGACGCCGCTTTTCTCTCCTCTTCGACGGAGCAAATTTGGGCAGTGGCATTCACACCGTCGGGTGAAGCTTGGGAGTGGCGTGGATCGACGCAGCGGCAGTCGGCGAAGGCCGTGGAGGCGAGGAAGGTGAGCCATCGCATGGATCTGATCGCTTTCCGTCCTCTCCCTCACCACTTTTTTGACAAGGGCACCGTGGCTTATAGAAGATGCAAGAACCCTATAAAGCCACCCATCCCTATCTTCTCTCACCTCCACAGATGCAGGTCACCTATGTGACGAGGTAAGACCACTCGTCAGGTAGGTGCATTGTGCGTGTCCTTAGAGCTTTCATGCCTTTTTCCTAGGTGGAAAACATATATATGTATTTTATTAATTTGTTTCAACACTAGCATTCACCTAATTACTAATTACTAGGAAGTCACATAGGTGAAGGTGAACTACAATAGTAGCATCTTATCCAAGTAAAAAAATAATATTTTCAATGGAGTGTCTAGTTTCCCATCACCTAAAAATACCAATAAACTTTTATCATTATTTAGATGTCACATATCATGTTATGATTTAAGATTCATGCTAGCACCTCTAACCATTTCTCTGTTCCCCTTCTGGTTCATTGTCGCCGCTCTCACCTCCTAACCATTTGGACCTCAGCGCCCCTACTGGTTCAAGATTCTCGCTCTTGCACGCTGGTCGAGCATCACGAGTTCACGATACCCCCGTGCAGTAAGAGCAACTCTAGCAGTTAGGCAAAAATAGTTTTCCAAATCTGATGTTTTAGCAAGTTTGTAACCAATATGGCAAAGGAAAAATTATTTTATCTCTAACAGTTAGGGATATTCCGCTTGCCAAAAATAGATATAGTTATCAAAACGGTTGAAAGTTAAGGGAGATCGCATTAGATTGCCCTCGCTACCTTCGACGGAATAAATGTGGACCGTAGGTTGGATTATCTGCCAAATAATCTTGAAACATTCTTTCATAGCCGCCTTCTCTATCTCGATAAATTACAAGATGACCAGGGACAGAACCACCAGGTCGTCGTGTCTGTCCCGAATACATTTGCACAATACGAGCAGCTGCGATGATAAAATAATCATCGTCGTCTGAAGATGAATCGTCATCCAATTCTCTTTGGAGAAGTGATTTGTATCCACTCATGGCGACGGTTCGAAACAAAGAAACGAATCTGTTGGGTTTGTCCTGAATGCAACATGATGTCAGACGTAGTTAAAACAAATTAGTATGAAACAATATATAATTTGAATATAACTACCATGGAACTAAGTATCGCCTATATGGTACAACCTAGTTGACAATGCATAACAGAAAAGAAAGAAAAACTGACAAACATATTTCTAAGTGGTGCCTCTTTATTCTCTTTTAAACAACGAAACTTCAAATTCTGACTTTAGGAAGTTTCCTGTGCTGCATCACCCATTGACCCCATGACAATGGCAGATAAATTTGGCTTCTTAATGTTTTTATATTAGCAGCTAATACGTCAATGCCTGGCCATGATCTGTTGTTTCCTGCAGCTTGAATTCAGTTACTGAGGGAAAGGTTAGTTGATATTCCCATATTCGATTGATTAATTATGCTTCCGAATTTGATTAAGAACTTCAGTTCATTGTCTTACTGTTCATCGCTTTTTTTTATTGACGTAAACCTCTTGTATCCAGGAGCTCAATCGGATAGTTTTTTTAAAATAGCTTATCTGTGCAAATGTTATTTAGCCCCTTTCCAACAAGCATCACCTATTGCAAACTACCATGCATACACTCTCTGCACTTGCTAGCTGAAAAGAGAATTCTTTAATTAGCCAATGACAAGCCAACCATGCTGTCATGGTTATTAGCACTGATACGACAAACCAACCACTTAAATAATTGACATTCATTACGGGCTTTTCTTCCTAAAAGATATAATTATGAATTATAATTCCAGATTGATGGATACCAAGAAAACAAATTAAAACACCAAACTGGAGATAGAGATAATATAATCCCAAACCTCTATGGTTGGTGAAGGATGCAAGTCGCACGTGTTCGCCGAGCGGGTGACCAGGCGTAGGGGCGCCGGCCGAGTGGGCGACCAGGGCGCAGTGGCGCCAAGCGCGCGGACGCCGGGGCGTCGGGCGCACGGGCGAGCAGCCGACCGGGGTGCCGGGCGCGAGGACGAGTGGCACCGGGCAGCGGGCGCGCAACGCCGAGCGGCTAGCTAGCGGGCGCGGGCGCGCGACCGCATGCGCACGGCGTGCGGGGACGGGGCGCGGCCGGGCGGCGAGGGGGCGCCGGGCGGCGGCGGCGGGAGCCCAGGCTGACCGGGAGTTGATGGCGACCTGTCAATGATGCGTCGGCAAAAAAAAGAACGCTGAAAATTCCAGGTCGAGGCGCGAGCTCATACTCTCCGTACTCTTCTAGATGTCAATTGAAACGTCGACTCCCATGTATACGCACAAAACAAACAGAAGGATATGTCACTAAAATTTGGCAACTCGGATGGTACACTGTTGGAGGTTTTTTTTTATGGTTTACCAAAAAAACAGAGATGACAAGTTAAGATGGGAAGCTGTTGGAGTTATTTAAAAAAGCCCACAAAGCAACACATGTATATCCACCTCTTCTAAGTGTATACATGTCCCCTTCAATATTTCTACTACAATTTTTTTGTGTGAATTCACCATGCAAGCAATTATGTAGATATAAGTTTCATGTGGTCGTTGCCATCTCGATCATCCTAGTACTAGTGAATATTAATATGTTCCTATGTAGATATCATAGGTCTCGTACCAACAAGTATCAGTAAGTTTCACCTGATATCTTGTATGGATCACCTGATATTCATAGGTATCATAATTTGGTATAGTGCCATCCTGTTATGGAACACGATACCGTTTTATAATGATCACTCTTTCTAATTCCATATCCATCTAGGCCTAGATGGCCCTTGCGTACTCCGGCCGAACTCGTGAAGGTGTGGTACCATTAGATCTCATTATAAGGATTTCCACTGACAGTATGTCTAAAAGTAAAAAAATCATCTATTAAAAACCGGGGAGATTATTTCAAGTTAGTGTTGAAATGGGTGTGTATATACATATTGCACCAGGCAGAAGAATTTTTTGCATACATGGTTACTCCTAATCAACGGCTAATTAATTAATTACTTGCACAGGAAGTGTGTATGAAGCATGAACAAGCTAATAACGGTGTATATGTGCATCGTACGATGGAGTGCGTGATCATCAAAGGCATGCATTTGCGCATAAGGTGGTCGCTTCCCCTTGACGCGTCAACTCCTATGGACTCAGCTACACTTCACCAGTATTTCTACGTACATGCATTCATCTTCCATCACGCGTCACTGGATTTCTACCAATATATGCATATATATCTCTCTCTCGATCGATCGCTCCTGTTTCGATCTAATTTCCAGTGCGCGATTGATCGAATTTATGGCCAAAATTTGAGAAATATTCGACCCCCTGTCCGTGAAATCCACGACCAAGAATGAAACTTTTATTTTGGTTTCCCATTAATTTGATCAAATTTCGCGCCACAAAATTAAGTGTTTTTTCTCCTCGCTTCCCGTGGGGATTTGCTCCGGTTAAAAAAATATCTCGAAGTACTAAATCATTTTTCATCATTGGATCTAGTTGAGTAGAATGTGTAATATTAGATCCAACTATCGGAAACGATTTGATATCTCGATATACTTTTTACTATTTCTCGTTGGACTGAAACAAACCTCCTTCCCGTGTAATCCTCCCTCAACACAAACCTTCGCGATCCCAATGCTAATAAAAGATTAATTAGCTGCGAGAGGAACACGGAGACGACGCATGCATCGTCCATGGCCGGTTGCTTCTTGTTGGGAAATAGAAAACATTTTGAACTCTCTCTCTCTCTCTCTCTCTCTCTCTCTAATCTCACTTTCTCTCATCTCTACTTCACCTCTTCTCTTCTCCAAGCAAGCAAAATCTAGCTCCAGATCGTTCTGCTTCGTGTGTGTATATATATTGCTTTTGCAGTCGATCGTTTGATTTGTGGATTCAGGGATTGATTTTTGTTCAATTCACTTATCAGGTCAGTTTCAATTGGATTGGTTCTTGTTTAATTTGTTGCTTTTTATTGGTTGATTGGTTATGAACTTATGATTTATGAATGCAGTTTGTCACTTGTTCTAGACTTCTTGTTGTTAGGATGTTCATAGCTTGTGCTTAATTTGTGGAATTTTGTCCTGCTGTATGTTTGTATCGCCAGATTAATTACCTGAAAAATCACTAAATTAATCTTTTTTTTATATTCAAATTTCAGATGAATTTTCACAGCTTTGTTCCTATATGAATGTGCAGATCGACAGTTTGAAGTGCCTACTGCATGAGCTAGGTGTTATCGTGTCAGAAGAGCAAGGTGAAGGATGCCCTTGTTTGATCGAGATCGGTACCAGCGGCTGGATGGCGGCGCCGGCGCCGGCGGTGGAGGGCGCCGTTCGCCGTCGTCCTGCTCGACGGCGACCATCGTCCTGTTCGTGGCGCTCTGCCTCGTCGGCGCGTGGATGATGGCGTCGAGTAGAAATGTTCCGATGAGCGTGTCGTCGACCGAGAACAAGTCGGCGGCGGCCAAGGAGAACGACGCGTCCATCGTCGTCACCGACAAAGTCGAGGGAGGCGGTGGTGGCAATGGTAGCGACGCGCCGCAGGCGACAGAGGAGGCTGCCGGTGATGCGGGCAAGAAAGACCAAGATGCCGGCGATGCTGGCAAGGAAGATCAAGATACCGGCGACGCGACGAAGACGACGGACGTCGTCGGGGACACAGGCACGAAGGACGATGGCGACGGCGACGGCGACGGCGGCGCTGCCACGCAATCGACGGACAGCAACCGGGGTGAGGCTTCCGCTGTGGTGACTGATGCCATTGCCAACACCACCACCGGAGGCACGGAGCCGGCGGAATCCGGCAAGCCCGCCGGCGACACGGCGCCGCCAAAGAACCAGACGTTCTCCGACGAGAATGGCAAGACGGAGGGCGGTGAGGTGGTGAGGCAAGAAGATCCCGACAAGCAGAGCGCCGAGGAGGCGCCGACCGATGGCAAGGACAGCGGCGGCCAAGACAGAAGCAACGCCGACGAGGCGCCGTCAACGGACACGAAGGAGAACGCCGGCGAGTCCGACAAGAAAACCGAGCAGAGCACGGAGGAGGAGACAAGGGACACCAAGAGCACCGGCGGCCAGGCCGGCCAGAACACGGATGAGGTGTCCATGGAGACTAAGGATGACAAGAGCGGCGACGATGCGCCGACCGACGCGAAGGCGACCGGCGACGGCGGCTCGTCGTCGAAGAACCAGGCAACCTTCGACGACGAGAACGGAAAGATGGACGGAGTGGAACAGGTGACAGAAGACGGCAAGGGCACAGAGAAGAGCTCCAAACAGGTTGCCACCAATGGCGCGGACGACGGCGAGGTGCAAGCCACCGACGGCGACACGACCGCCGGCGCCGCGTCGAACAACCAAACTATCGGAGACCAGAACGACGCGCCGAAGACGACGACGACGACATTTGAAACAACAGAGGAGGCCCCGGCGAACAGCACCGCCGCCACTGACGAGATCAAGCCGGCGGAGCTGCTGCCGAGCGGGCAGGCTGAGCTTCTGAACGAGACGGCGTCGGCGGTGGCGCGGAACGGCTCGTTCCCGACGCAGGCGTCGGAGTCAAGCGCCGAGAAGAAGGCGCGCGAGAGCAACAAGAACGCCGGCGGCGAGACGACGAGTACGGTGACGGAGGAGGAGGCGCACGACTGGAAGCTCTGCAACTCGACCGCCGGCGCGGACTACATCCCGTGTCTGGACAACGAGGCGGCCATCAAGAAGCTCAAAAGCACCAAGCACTACGAGCACCGTGAGCGGCACTGCCCTGCCGCCGCGCCGACGTGCCTCGTCCCGCTCCCGGCCGGTTACCGGCGGCCGATCCCGTGGCCGTACAGCCGCGACAAGATCTGGTACCACAACGTGCCGCACACCAAGCTGGCGTCGTACAAGGGACACCAGAACTGGGTGAAGGTCTCCGGCGAGCACCTCACGTTCCCCGGCGGCGGCACGCAGTTCAAGAACGGCGCGGCGCACTACATCGACCTGATCGAGGAGGCCGTGCCGGGCGTGGCGTGGGGGCGGCGCAGCCGCGTCGTGCTCGACGTCGGCTGCGGCGTGGCCAGCTTCGGTGGCTTCCTGTTCGACAAGGACGCGCTCACCATGTCGCTGGCGCCCAAGGACGAGCACGAGGCGCAGGTGCAGTTCGCGCTGGAGCGCGGCATCCCGGCGATCTCCGCCGTCATGGGCACCAAGCGCCTCCCCTTCCCCGGCGGCGCCTTCGACGCCGTCCACTGCGCGCGGTGCCGCGTGCCGTGGCACATCGAGGGCGGCAAGCTCCTCCTCGAGGTGAACCGCCTCCTCCGCTCCGGCGGCCTCTTCGTCTGGTCCGCCACGCCGGTCTACCGGAAGACCCCGGAGGACGTCCAGATCTGGCACGGTGAGGCCCCTCCTCTCCCCCTCCCATGGCATTAGCTAGCATACACGGTCTCATGCTTCTTCTTCCTCGCGTCGCCGCGCGCGCGCAGACATGGCTGCACTGACCAAGTCCATGTGCTGGGAGATGGTGAAGAGGACGAGCGACACCGTCGACGAGACCGCCATGGTCATCTTCAAGAAGCCATCGAGAAACGACTGCTACAGCGAGAGGAAGCAGCTGGAGCCGCCGCTCTGCGACTCCTCCGACGACCCCGACGCCGCATGGTATATATCCTTCAGAAACAGAGAAGCTCTTCTCTTGAGGTGCTCGCATGGCTGACGCGATCGACCGACGCTCGCTGGATGCAGGAATGTCACGCTGCAGTCGTGCATGCCCTCGCTGCCCACCGACACGTCCGCCCGCGGCGCGCGGTGGCCGGAGCAGTGGCCGGAGAGGCTATCGACGGCGCCCTACTGGCTGTCAAACAGCCAGGTCGGCGTCTACGGCAAGCCGGCGCCGGACGACTTCGCCGCGGACAACGAGCACTGGAGCAACGTCTTCAACAACTCGTACCTCGCCGGCGTCGGCATCGACTGGAGCAACGTCCGGAACGTCATGGACATGAGAGCTGTCTACGGAGGGTACGCCTACGACCCATCCTTCCACCCGCATTGCATGATCGTCGTCGTTTCATCACCGTCGTCATCGTCTTCTTCCATAGATTTGCGGCGGCGCTCAAGGACATGAAGGTGTGGGTGATGAACGTGGTGCCCGTGGACTCGCCAGACACGCTGCCGATCATCTACGAGCGCGGGCTGTTCGGAATGTACCACGACTGGTGCGAGTCCTTCAGCACGTACCCGAGGTCGTACGACCTCCTCCATGCCGACCACCTCTTCTCCAAGCTCAAGAACAGGTCAGCACTAGCTCCATTCTTTCTTACACAACATCTTGAAAGCTGATCTGAGCTGAGCTCGCCATTGGCGTTCTCTGTGTCCTCGTGTGCAGGTGCAAGCTGCTGCCGGTGATGGTGGAGGTGGACCGGATCCTGCGGCCGGAGGGGAAGCTGATCGTGCGGGACGACGGCGAGACGGCGAAGGAGGTGGAGAGCATCGCGAGGTCTTTGCACTGGGAGGTGAGGATGACGGTGGCCAAGCAGGGGGAGCTGCTGCTCTGCTTCGAGAAGACGACGTGGCGGCCCACAGAAGTCGAGGCGGCGACGGCGACGGCGAGCTAGTAGAAGAAGACGACCATGGCCAGTAGTGCTTAGCACCAAAAAGGAGCAATTTTACGGTCTCCGAGAAGTATTAGGATGTATCAAAATTTTAGTCTTGGTACCTAATTAAGAACCATAAAATTGATAAAAAAAAAGTTTGGGAAATGTGACACGTTGCAATAAAAGTCGATCGATGGTAGATTTCAGTACAAATT
This sequence comes from Oryza brachyantha, assembly GCF_000231095.2. NCBI lineage: Eukaryota > Viridiplantae > Streptophyta > Magnoliopsida > Poales > Poaceae > Oryza > Oryza brachyantha. The sequence goes on from NC_023174.2 coordinate 3,097,352, forward strand.
AGAGCTGTTGCAACTTAGCACAAGTGTATAACCGAGTTTTGTATACAAGTTTTACCAGGAAGACGAAATCAGTAGGTTTGTATAGAACTGATGCACGGGATGTTCAAACTTCCAAGCAAGGTTGAATAATACAAATTGGGGAGAAATTATTGGAGAGAACAGTGCCTCTTGGACAAACTAATTCAATTTTTTTACAATGACTGATCAGGGTACCAAAACCGCCGGAGACCCACGTACTGACCGACAGAGAAGGACCGGTTACCTGGTGGTTACCGCGAAAACCGTAATAAATTTAAAATTAAAATATTTAAATTAAAAACTATGATAGCCTCGGTTGGATGGCGAAAACTGCACAGTTTCTAGAAAAACCAACAGTGGTGCAAACCAAGGGTAAAAGATTCAAAAAAATTAGAAAGATAGTGTAAAATTATAAGAAGAGGGTACCCTGACTTCTCATCCTGAATGGCATTCTAAAGTTTTGGTACACCCTTATCTCACCGCCTAGGTTCTCCACCACCACCACCAACCCCCGCGCATTCCCGTCATCCGTGCCGCCGCCACTGCCGTTGCCTTTACCTAGCTGCCCGGAGTGCAGCAGCGGCGTCCCGGGGTTGCTCAGCTCGCTGCTCTTGGACGACAGGACCGGAGGCCTTGTGGCGTCAGCGGTGTGGCTCGCCATGCTGCGCACATCGCCGTTGCACGACGCGCCCTGCCACCGTGACGGCGAGCTGCCGAAGACTGACCTGTCGCCACCGGTGGGGAGGGAGGGGGCAAGCTGCCACGGGATGACGGCGGACATGTCCTTGCAAAGATGGATGAAAAACTCTCTTATAATGAGGAGTTTATGATATATATGACCTTGGAAGAGATACCGATATGGGGTGTACCTTCTTGAACACCTGGGAGCCACTCACCGTGCTATCTTTGGCGCCTGATTGCCAATGGACGATACGCAGCACTAGGAAGGCACCGACCCCCTAGGGTCGAAGGGCAACCTGTGAACTCACATGCCCCTCCTTTGTAATTCTTCGTGCCTCTCTTCGGCGAGGCACCAAGGTAGCTGTGAAGGTCCAGGTCCCTACAATCCTTGGATCAGCCTGTTGGGTCCCGGTACGTCTCCTCCCAGGAGAAGCGGGAACCCGGGTGTTGTTTCGCCGACAGTCATATTTACACCAACATTCAAAATATGGTTCTCCCCGTCTGTATTACCACATTGATAATTCAAATACAAAATAAGACATGAGTATGAATTTAAGTCTGGCCTGTAACATTCAGCCAAGTTGACCCATGGTATCCACAGATCAGCATTTGACATATCATTCAGCAAACATTAGACGGGAGGCCAATTCATTATGGCCATTCAAGTGCTCACCAACGTTATGTAGATGAATCCCTAATCTACCTCCTCTTCCAATTTATATGATGGGTCAATTCCCTTTGTGCCCCTGTAAGTTCCCCCAATCCCTTTTACACCTCTGAGATTTGTTTGATCTCTTATATATCTCTATGTTTTTATTTGGATCCCTTATATGCCCATTCCGTTAGTTGACCATTAGTTTGACCGTTAATTATTCTAGAAATGACTTTAGCGTCCTTGGTATATGGCTAAAAGTAAGAAATGTTTGATTAATAAATTATTTGGGTTGTGAATAATAATAAGAGATAAATTACTAAATATTTTTAAAAATAAAACATAGTTTCGTTAACAATTAAAAAATATTTATTATAACAAATCAGGCTCCCCATCAAATTTGAAAGTTACTTTTCAATGAATATGCAATGAAAAAAGATTCATCGTAAAAAAACAAGGGGATGTAATTATTTCATCAGAAACTATAAAAACATATTTAAAATTAATGTGTGGATTTAATCATATTTTTTAAAATTTTATTTTTGAAAAAATAAAATTGATACGATAACTAGCAATTGCACAAACAGATTAGAAGATCGGACCAAACTAAGACAATTCTAATCCAACCAATGCAGAGATCGAGACGATGCAACCTCGCGTCAGGTGCTAAGTTCCGCCGGTATTGAAATCTCGGTGAGGAGGGTGGCGATGCGCCGAAAGTAGTTGATCTAATTGATAGGTAGATGATTTACAATGACCCTGTGCATACATATTTATAACCTCGGGCGGATGCTAGTCCGTGTTGGACACGACATACGACTCCTAATAGATAAAAAAATAACAAACAACTATGTAGACTCTGTCTCTAATTCTTACTAGATACGGCACGGTTTCTAACAAATAAAAGAAAACAAACAAGTCCCGATCGAACTCTAACTCTCTTAGAGATAAAACAAAAATCCTAACTAACTCTAATTAATAGATAAATTTACGTCGTCAAACCTTGGTCTTCACGATTCCTTCTCTAATTCGGACTCTTCTGGATAAGATTTTCATCTGCCAATTGCACCTTTCCTTAACCGAATCCACTAAGAAAATTTACCAGATTTTAGTGTTAACACTAATGCATTTTTTAAAGCTTCTAGCTAACTCATGCATGGTTAAAAAAGGCTAAGCCTATTAATGCTCGTGAAGCAATAGTCAAGTAGTAGAAATGTATGGAAATCTCTAGAGCAATGTAGTATTCATATGTATGTTGCATGTTTTAAGTCAAGTCTAGAATAATCTAGCTAATTGTAGAGAAATCTAGCTTGGCCACTCAATGTACTATATGATGACCTATAAATAGACAACCAAGTTGTGTGGAGGGACGACGTACTCCTCTATGTTGAAGTTGAGTGAGACCTAGCTAACAACATACAAGCAAAACAACTCTTTTATTCCCTTTCTCTCAACCAATTTGGCAAAATAATTAGCTCTAACAAAGTAAGTAGGAACGTATCAAATATGTCATTAGTGATGGATGGAATCTTAAGAATAGATAAAAACTTATGCTCTTTGCTGAAGTAACATCAGCGGTATTAATCTAAATGCACAAGTGATTAAGATATATAGGATTTCTGTAGTTTAGCTCTAGCATATAATAGAACAACATGTAAGCTTGGTTATAATCCTCATGAACACTGTTCTTATCCAAAATCTTATTTGCAGCTTATGAAACTTTCATAATACCATAAACCATACTAAATGTGTCAAATATGTCATTAGTGATAGATGGACTCTTAAGAAGAGATGAAAACTTATGCTCTTTGCTGAAATAACATCAGCGGTATTAATCTAAATGCACAAATGATTAAGATATATAGGATTTCTGTAGTTTAGCTCTAGCATATAATAGAACAACATGTAAGCTTGGTTATAATCCTCATGAACACTGTTCTTATCCAAAATCTTATTTGCAGCTTATGAAACTTCCATAATACCATAAACCATACTAAATGTGTCAAATATGTCATTAGTGATAGATGGACTCTTAAGAAGAGATGAAAACTTATGCTCTTTGCTGAAATAACATCAGCGGTATTAATCTAAATGCACAAGTGATTAAGATATATAAGATTTATGTAGTTTAGCTCTAGCATATAATAAAACAACTTGTAAGCTTGGTTATAATACTCATGAACATTGTTCTTATCCAAAATCTCATTTGCAGCTTATGAAACTTCCATAATACCATAAACCATACTAAATGTGTTGCAGCTTATGAAACTTACATAATACCATAAACCATACTAAATGTGTCTAAGGATATCGAGTCATTCCAGCTCGTGTCGATATTATGTGCCAAGTGTATATGGTATAATATCCCATTACATTTCCGGATAGCTAAAAGTTGCATAGCTAACTTTAATTCTTGCTGCATTCCTTTTTTGCATGGATATTTTACGAGCACCTCTTTTACAAGTCCATTGCACTATATTTTCTTCCTGTCGGACATTATACTTCAACCCATACTGTTGTTTGCGACAAGTTTCTATATGGAATTACTTTAAGGTAATGTAAACTATTTTAAGTCATGCGTTGGAGTTTAGTAACAACATATTTTTATCTGCATAATAAAAAATATTAAACCAATTATAAAAAAAAGTTGGAAAGTAAGAATTCATAAAACAAATGATTATCATTTCCGAAGATTAATATAGGTGAAAAACTAAAATATAAACAAACTGTGAAATCTGTTCATATGAGAAATTATATCGATTCAAAATGTCACATCTCAAATAGACTCTAACTTTTAATAGAATTACTAATTGAAAAAAAAACAGAAAGCACTATATATAATTTGGAAATAACTAGTTTAAATACTTTATTATTGTGGTTTTTTATTTTGTTAAATGGAAATTAGAGAGTTTTTTCATGTGATTAAAAAAGTTGAGAGGATGAAAATTAGGTTATCGTGATAACTTAAGAGGGCAAAATAGAGTTGTTGCTGATAAAAAGGAAATAATGTGAAAAAGAAGTTACGTAACCATTGATTGGATTATTCCATTCCATTAGTACCCGGTGCTACTCCGGTGAATGGCAGGTCATACCGATATTCTCTAGCTTAAAAAGATGAGATTGAGAAACAGATCGGTGAAATGCTCACATCTGGGGTTATTACTTAGAATTGTAGCCCTTTTGTTTCATTTGTTCTTTTGGTTAAGAAGACCTTTTTTTCATTTGTTCTTTTGGTTAAGAAGAATGATAATTCTTGTCGTTGTTGTGTGGACTATAGACGACTGAATAATCTTACAATTAATAATAAGTTTTCTTTGCTTATTGTGGATGAGTTACTAGATTGGACTTGAAAAGTGGTTATCATCAAATTCGAAGTAGTTGTGGATGTACCTTAATTATAATCAAGGAAATCCTATCCCCAAGTTATTAAAGAGTTTTTCCGGGATAAAGCTTACTACCTAAATAGGTTAAATAAAAACCCTCCCGAGATGAATTATATTTTCATCTCAGGTTTGAAGATGTACAAGATAATAACTCTTTCTAGATATGTGACATTTGGAATGATCTCGCAAAGATATGTATATGAAATGATAACATTAAAAAAATTTAGATATGTTCCTTGCTTTTCTGTGTTGCATCTTTTTGTAATCACCTTTAGTCTTTAGCTTTCCAAAACTTTTGGTGACCTACCTTGTAAAATACGAAATTCTCCGATGTGTCTGAACCCATACGAAATTCTCTAATGTGTTCTAAACCCTCATTCGTGAGATATGCTAATTGTATAATATATAGGCAGTGAACTGGTCCATATACTTGAATTTGTTGAATTTGAAAGTCACCGAAACCATGTTCGATTGTCGCTTCTCCTTACCTAGATTCAATCTTTTTCGCACACACACTTCCAAACAGCTAAACGGTGTTTTTTTTGCGAAATTTTTTATAAGAAAGTTGCTTTAAAATATCATATTAATCTATTTTTAATTTTTATAATTAACAATTAATTAATCATATATTAATATATTACTATTTTTTGTGCCGGATAATTTATCCCAAAACTATCCAAAACAAACGGGGCCTAACCCACACCCCTCTCCTTTCTATGCCCATTGCAGGCGCTCCTCCCTCCGCCTTCTATTGCTAGTTTAGACAGAAGAATCATGTTTTTAAATGCAAATTTGATTAAAAAAACACACACAAATACAACGAATTACAATTTCATGGTTGGACGTGCATGCCTGGCACTAAAGTCACTAACAACATGTAACCATTTTCCTAATAATACCTATAGTAAACTGAATATATATATATATATATATATAGTAAGTATTAGAGATCATCTAAGTAGGCCACTTCTGAGTTCTGAAAATGGATCATAGTACGAAAATGAAAATTGTCAGAAAGCCCATGAGCATACATAGCGTTTGTGTTCAGTAGAAGAGGTTACCCTGACCTCTTATCCTGAATGGCATTCCAAAATTTTGGTACACCCTAATCTCGCCGCCTAGGCTCGCCGTCACCACAACCAACCCCCACGCATTGCCGCCGTCGGCGCTGCCGCCGCCGCTTTTACCTAGCTGCCCGGAGTGCGTCAGCGGCGTCCCGGAGTTGCTCAGCTCGCCGCTCTTGGACGGCAGGTCCGGAGGCTTGGTGGCGCCGGCGGCGTGGCTCGCCATGCTGCACACGTCGTCGTTGCACGACGCGCCCTGCCGCCGCGACGGCGAGCTGCCGGAGACCGACCCGTCGGCGGGGAGGGAGGGGGCGAGCGGCCACGGGACGGCGGCGGACACGTCCTTGCAGTAGAAGTTCTCGAAGGAGCGGGTGGTGCACCACGTCTTGGCCTTCATGCCGATGCCGCCGATGGCCGCCACCGCCGGCGGCGCGCCCCGCGCCGCCCGCCACAGGTAGACGTGCGAGTCCTCGCTCGCGCACACCACGTACCGGCCGTCCGACGTGTACGCCGCCGAGATCTGGCTGCTCGTGTTCTTGAAACCTGCACCACGAGCGCCGCCACCGTTGATCACGAAATGATTTCATCCACAAAAAGCTTAGATTTTTTCCATTCATGGCCGCACCGCACCTCTGAACTTTTGGACCATGGTGACGCCGTCGAAGACGCGGATCTGCGAGTCGGCGGAGGTGACGAGCACCTCGGAGGGGTTCCCCGGAGCGAACTGCATGCGTGTCCACGGCCATGTCCAAACACCAACAATTAGGCATGCAGTGCAGCTCCAACGTTGCATCGATCAGTGTTCTTGCTAGCTCTACGCTTTACTGAATTCAGCAGCCAAAGCGTGATGCGTTGCATCAGTGGTCGTATATACCTGGAAGCCGGTGATCTTCTTCGCCTGCGACTTGCGCTTCTTCGTCTGGATGTCAATCTGTGCCTCCTGGCTAAGCTTGCAATCTTGCATGAAATAGAAACATTTTTAACACACGATGATCAAACTGATAATTAGGTCGATGAAGAGCAGAAACTGTTGCTACCTGTTGTCTTGTAGAACCGGCAGCTACCCTTGTGCGAGCCGAAGATGGCACCCTGATTCGATTGTTCATGCAGATCAAGAATGGGAATCAGAAACAGGGTCCGATATATCGGTATCGTGATTTATTTGGGGGACCGAAATTCCGAAATTTTGGAATTATTTCAGAAATTTCAGACGAAATTTTCCAAACAAAATATAATTTTAAATTAAAACTCGATTGAATTTTTTGAAAATTTAATTTTAAATTACCAGTCCATCATCTGCCTAAATCAGTGGTAACAAAAAAAAACATTTGGATTCATAAAGTGCATCAACAAATAAAAAAATATAGGTTGCAACAGTTCAACCAAAATTTTTGGCTGAAATACACTAATTATCGGGATTCACCGACAAACCCAAAATTTCGGAAATTTTGGTCCGAAATTATAACCACTGGGTACTGTGAAAGATGCAGTGATGAGAAGTAGAAAAGTACCTGGCCGTCGGGGGTGTAGGAGGCGGCGGTGACCATCTCGTTGAGGTCGGTCCAGTCGACGACCTGCCGGTCGGGGATGCTCCATAGCCGCACCTTGGCGTCCAGCGATCCACTGATGAAGAACCTGTCGTCCACCGGGTTGAACTGGATGCAAGTCACTGCACCATCGAACATGTTCACGGCAGATCGATCAAATTCAAGCGATTGTTTCAGCTGGATTGCAAAAGCAATCTCGAGACAAGAACGGGTTTTGATCAATGGATGTTTCACCATAGTCGTTGTGGGCAAACATCTTGAGGCAGGCCTTGGTGGCCGTGTCCCACAGCCTCACCGTCTTGTCCATCGACGACGACAGCAGCTGGTCGGACTTGGACCAGGTGAGGTCGAGCACGTCGTCCTGGTGGCCCTCGAGGACGCACTCCGGCTGGTCGGCGAGCGCGAACACCTTGTCGGGGACGACGAGGTGCTCGGGGAGCGTGTCCTTGCCACTCTTCCCCTTCACCGACTTCTTGGACAGCTGGGCCAGCGCCGGCGTCGCCGGCGTCGTACCGTCCGCCGCCGCGGCGCCCGGGGGCTGCGGCGGCAGGGGCCCCGAGTGGCCGTCGTTCGGCAGGGAGCACGGCGGGGAGCTCGCCTCCACGACCTGCCACACGCGCACCACGCTGTCCTCGCCGGCGCTGGCCAGCCGCCGGCCGTCGGCGCTGAACTTGATGCTCCAGATCGACCCCTCGTGCGCCTGGATCTCCTGGCACATGTACAGCCCCGTGAGCTCCTTGCACGACTTGCCGGACTGGTGCACCTTGAGCCGCTCCGACGACGAAGCCGAGCATGACGACGACGACGACGAGGGGGTGGCGTTGGTTGCGGCGGCGGTGGCCGTCGACGGGGTCGACTTGCTGTTGCCGTCCTTGTCCTGGATGAAGCCGATGGCGACGGACTTGATGTTCTTGAGCCACCCACCTTTCTTCTTGCTGCCCGCCGGCTTCTCGGCCTTGGGAGGCGCGCCGCCGGAGGGTGAGGCGAGCGGCCCGCTGTGGCTCTGGCTCTGGCCACGCCGCATGAGGTGCTTCACGATGGGGGTGTTGCCGATGAACTTCTCGAACTCCTCCAGCCCCAGCTGCACGCCGGTCTGGGTGTTCGACGCGCCGGCATCCTTGGGTGCAGCGACGACGGTGACCTCCTTCTCCTTCTCCTTCTCCTTGCCGCTCTGCTGGTTCTTGTTCGCGTCGCTGCCTCCCTTACCGTCGCCGTCACCGGCGCGGCCTTTATCCACCGGCGGCGGCGCCGCGTCCGGTGGGGGCACGGCGGGGAGATCACGCTTAGCCACAGTGTTTCGAAACTTCTCGACGAGAGAGACATCGTCGGAGGCGGCGTGCCGGGCCGGCAAGGAGCGAGCACGACGCATCGACGGCGACGGCGAGGGCGGTGGCTTCCCAGAGCCGACCGACACACCGCCGTCTCGCACGGCGAGGCAGCTGTCGGACCGGCGGCGCGCGATGGGCTTCTCCGGCCGCCGCATCAGCATGTCACGCGCCGACGTGGTCGGCGCCACGGTGGCGGTCGGCGCGGCCGCCGGCGACGGGACCGGAGGTATCTTGGACATGCTCCGGGGGATGTCGACCATGCGCTTCCTGGTGCTGTGACGCCGGAGCGCGAGGTCCCGGCTGCTGGCGAGCCCGAGCCCCTGGTGCAGACGGCGGCGCCGCTCCTGTATCGACATGTGCTCGTCGGACATCCACATATCATACTTGGACATGTCCTCGTCCTCCTCCTCCGCCGCCTCCTCGTCGTCGTCCTCCAACACGGCCGCCTGATGCCGGCGGAAGCTCTGGAAGTTGTGGTCGCCCGTGGCAGACGCGAAGGAGACGCGAACGTCGTCGTCGTCGTCATCATCGTCGTCGTCGGAGGGGAAGTCGGCGTCGATGTGCAGGCCAGACGGCACGCGGTCGAGGGTGTGGAAGAAGACCTCCCTACCACCACCGCCGCCGCTGCCGCCGTGCTTCTTGCCACCGCCGGTCATGTCGACGACGCCGCGTTCTTGCCGGTGCCCAATGCGGGAAGCATGCCACCATGGTTGGCGCGCACGGAGAGAGAGAAGGGAGGATGTTGCTAATGCTAAGTTTAGGGTGATGGGTTTGAGAGGTTGCGAGCAAGGGAAGAGTGCTGCTTTTTCTGTGATGGATTTGGGTTGAAACAGTCGCTACATGCATGTGCTCTTCTGCCTCAAACAGCAAAACCATCGGCTACTTTTCATTTGCATTGCTTCAGCTTCAGTAAACTCATCTCACAGCAAAGTAAAGCTAATGATTAAACACTAAACATCACGTAAGAGTTGTTAGTCAGTTACTATCTTTTATCATAAGGTAGAACAGAACACTGGAAAGGGCTCATATATGTATATTTACACAAGATCTCACAAGTCACAACACTAGGTGCAGTGAGGGATTATTACTATTATTATTACAGCATAGAAATAATCTAACTCGACTAATTGTTACCTAGCTAGTTGCTTCTCCTAGAGGAGCTTAATGTCTAACCTGGAGAGAATTCATCTTCTTATTTATCTCTGCAAACTTCTCCTTCAGGCGTTTGATCTGAAGCCAGCAAAATTGAAAATTATAATACTGAGGTAGACAGGTAGTAATGTGGTGCACAAACAAAATTATGTAAAAGACTAGTAGTACCCGCTTCAATTCGATCTCCAGATCTCGCTTCCTCTGGCCGAGAGAATGGCGCAGCTGAGTAACATCAAATATGCTGTCAAGATCATCTTCGAAGGCTGATTCAAGGTCTTCTCTTAAAAGGGCCGGTAATTTGTCAACAATCGGCATGAGGAGAAAGCAATTGAACTGCAAGTTTGATGAGCCAAAGCATTAAGCTACAAATAATAATAAACTTCAGTTAGTTCAAGAGATTTACAAAGCATTACGAGTACAAGATTTACGACAGGGAGACCTTAAGCTCCGTGGTGACAAGAAAGTGTTCTTTGATCCCATGGAAAATCTGGTGAACCAGTGCATATACAAGTCTTTCGGATGAGGGCGCCAGCCTTCTGTTCCACAGTGTACTGTCCAAGAGATCAACCAGCCTAGTCTCTGATGCAATAGTGGGTGAATTTGATTCTGGAGAACTGCTAGATTTCAAGTTTCCCTTTGGCCTATCCTCCTTATTGTCATTCAAAGCAGAGGATGGCTCATGCAGCCCAGTCGAGTGGGCAGCAAGTGTGTTCACGGATAATTGCTCTTGTGCAACAAAGGAATCAAAGAAGTGTCGCAATCCGGCACGATTCTATACAATTTAGAAAATCATTAGGCACACCATGAATCCCTCAAAAGGTGCTAGTTCTAGTTAATATAACTAACTGTACCTTATTGTGAAGGGACCAAGTGACATAACGGGTGGTGCTCACCAAATCCTCCATACATCTGCACCACACATTTCGACATGCAAATAAACTATGCCATCAGGTACAACAATATATATGTACGAATGCATCATGCCATGAAGACTGAGAAATATGGATAATAACAGAAAGATTTAGTTTGACAACATATTAAATCATGTGTCATATCTAAATGAGACATACCAGTGAAGTCAAACTTTGAAATATGTGTGCTCTGGAACGCACAAAATGTAATACCATGAATTCAAAAGGAGGGAATAGTTGGGATAGCTCATCAGTTCACTTCATTTGCACTTTATTGTTCAATGATATCATAACTTCAGCTGATACATTTGGAAGAAGCACTACGTTTTAAATGAAAAATACCAGTTGGGTGATTGGCATTCTAGTGTTCACAAAATATTGAATCCTGCCTGATAAGGCAAGAAAACAAACAACTACTGTTGTAAACTAGAGTGCACATTGACTAGGACCAAATACAAGACATCATCAAATGATGTTCCCTTGGTCCCTAAAGAATTAGCTTTTCCTTTCTGGCTAGCTATATATGCTAATATCGATGAGCTTCAATAAACAAAAATTGCACTGGAAAACACTGCCCACATATGTTAAGATTATCAACATGTAGCGCAATCAGTAGGAAAATACATTTAATTTGATATCAAGGACTTAGTTGAACTGAGTTTGCAAGATGGCTTGAACCAGAGTGTACACTAGTAAATAATGGAAACAATTATAAAGGAATCAAAATCAGAGATGCTCTTACGATATTACCTTTCACGGCATGATTGCTCAGTAGATTCAGCAAACCTATCAAATGCAGCTTGGACACGCTTGACAAGTACATTGTGGCTGCTACAGTTCTCACCATCTTTCTGTTGGAGTTCTATCGTATTACAAAAGAAAAGAGCAGAAATACTACTTGAATTGAATGGCTTGAGAATTAATCAGTACCTCCAAGAGAAAAGCAGATATCGGTATCAGTCTCTTCATTATGTATAATAACCTAAAACCCAACTGCACAAAATGGAAGGATATGTTTTAATCACAGAAAAGGATTAAGCAGAGGAAAGATCACACCTCGATAACAGAAAATTAATTCAATTCTATATTCATTTTCACATGTTACATTTTTTTTTTGTCTTGATTTCACACATTTCTGTGGAAATGTGTTGCACACTCTAGTTCTGATCCAAAAAATGATGGAACGAGCATGATCAAATGGTTGACGACTTCACAGAAATAATCACACAAAAGCAACTACTATTCTAGTAGCTCAAGTATGCAGTAACAGTCATGAAAACCGAACAGGGCCATCTAAATGAGATCGTAGATAAGCTAAACCTACCTGATGAAGATAAGGCTCAAATGTGTCACGTGCTTTTGCCACAGCTAGCACACAAGCAGTCCTAAACAAAAAAAAAGAAGTTGAGAATGAGGAATGAGTAAATATACTATATAAATAAAGCCAAGTATTCCTGACATACGGAATGAGAGTACCTGGAGTAATTTGTCCCATCATGAATATCTTCAACGCCACAAGCATTGACGATTTCCTCCCTAGTAATTGGAGGGCATTTCATACTTCCAACTACCAAACGAAATTCAGCCATTGCCCGATGGTATTGTGCACCACCATAGAGACGCATTCCAGCATTCTAAGAAAAAGCAAGGTATAGCGAATACATTTTCAAAAAACAGAACGAATACTCAGTGCATAATTTTGTTTTAACAGGTTCTAAGAGACTAAGACAATTAAATATAACCAACAGCAAATTACAACAGTAGACGATGTGTTTTACATAAACGTCTGGGCTGAAAAGACAAAATGTGGCAGACATTTGTCTTCATCTGAAATAAATATTTCATGCCTTACAGGGCGGTTTAAATTAGTGGGTCAATTGGTCAAATGACTCTACTGCTACATAAACCAATCTGCCACTGCTAACAGACTTTAGGTTCATCAGGAACTTATTTAGACACAATGTTTAGCTATAGCGAATAACCTTTTCATCCTGTGTTACAGACTCAAAATAAAATAACTTGTGAAATAGTATGGCATCTTCAATACAATGGGAAAAAAAGAACTTACAGGCATCAATTTGTTTGGGATCAGGAAATTCTCACTTCCAGTAAACGTTCCTCCATTTATCCTCTCATTAACTAAAGTTTCTCCTACACTCCAACAACAGTTTCAATAAATTATTAAAAAAATGTCAGCTAACTAAGAAGAACCTCAAATTTCCTAGTAATGAGCCACAAAAGATAAAACACCCACCAAATCTATCAGGCGGTGCCACCACCATTCCTTTCAATAGCAAAGATAACTGAAACAAGAAAACACAACATCAGTATTCAGGTTTATTTCAACCAGCTTTCGCTGCTGAGCAATAGATTCAGTGGACATGAAGAAAGCTACATTAGATTATTGGTTGACATGTGCTACAGTGCATGAATTTCTATTCATTGCAAAACATGTAGTATCCAACTATCCGCGCGACTGTACCAGCAATATTATGTTTCAGAGTAGTAAGCACCTTTGACAAAAATGAATCATGGAACAAGCGAGCTTTCTCCTTCATTTTTGCTTCATCCAAATCACTGTCCAGATACATATGACATCAATAGGGTATACCAGGGACCTTGAATAACAGTAGAGATAAATATATAGTGGAAAGGCCCTAAAAGGGACATAAGGAAAAAAATATTTGGTTTCGAGTTTTTATTCTCTAGGAGGATCATTGCTCATTGGTTTGCTTCTTCTAGCCATGCTGTTCAACACTGGGAGGTTTATATTTCAAGTGAGTGAACAGTAAAGGTTTATTGATGATGCTTGGAATGGCTTGGTTTTAATTTAAATTCAGCATTGTATGGCTAACATTTCAATCTTTGATTCACGTTGTTTCATAATACCCCTGTATATATTCATCATTTGCTCTTTGATTCTGGTGTTAATAAAATTATTTAGCATTTGATTTCAAATGAATCAGATCTATTCTGGAGATAAATTGGCCATGATTTTGAGACTGGCTCAACTTTGTAAGTGATTCCAGACATAAGTAGTAAAAAAAGTTACTGCTGCTACACTTGGTCAATCTGGAAAGTAAGGGAAAATGTGCAATTCTAGGCAAATCAATGGCTCATGATGTAAATGTTATGGTGAGAGATTGCATAGAAGCCACATAATTGGAGGTAGAACCGTTGCAGTGTCCAGGCTCAAGGTTGCACCTGATATCATTGCAATGGGACTGAGGAAAGATAACATACTCATAGTAGTGTGATGGTTCTTGAATCTTTATGAGGGTGTTTCTAGCCTACTAGAATGTCAACTTATAGTAGTTGGCAGCAAGGTGTTGGTGGAAAGAACAAAACTTTTGAGCTTTATTTTGTTTATAAGCTTTTATCTTCACCCAAAAAAAAATTACCAAATGGAAACAATTACAAGTAATTTCAGGAGGAAATAAAACCAGATTCTAGGGGATTTTAAATGTTCTATGAATGATATGCATAATTGCTGACAATTAACAAAGGAATCACCTGATTTCTTGAGCGACTTCACGCAGCTTCCTTGCTGCACCACGATGTTCCTTCTCAAGAAGTGGAATAATCAATGGAACACTCTCGATGTACCTTGCCCATATTAGTATGCATTATTTCAAAGCAAAGATATGAAGAATGGTTAAAAAATATACATACTCCAGCTCTTTAATATGTAAGAATACCTCTTCTTCAGCAATTCTTCCAAAAATAGTCTCAAGTTACCCACTCCTATTCTATTTTTCTCCTCCTTTGTAAGCCCCCTTCCTAACTTGTCCTCAAGAGATGCAACATCTTCCAACTCTCTCAATGAGATGGCCTGCAGAATGAAAGTAAACATTAGATGCATTTCAACGATGAAGTAAGACAGAAGTTACTTGATTCCTAGAGTTCAGATGCACGAAAAAGCACACTGAAACTAAAATGGTAACAGCAGAGAAGAATCCTGGCAGACATTGATGTTCAACAAAGAAGTCCTTTATTGCTACTAGGTTACAGCATTTCAAATGTTATTTCTAAAGAGTAATCATTTGGCCCAAAGAACAACAGTAACGAGCAATCTATTGACATTAATGAAACTCCACAATAAACATTAGTGCAGTACAACTATGTTTCTGTAACATTTTGTTCCTGACTTCCTGTGACATCTTCAATTCTTCATCACATAGAAGTGCGCAGAAATGTGGGAGCATATCTAAGCATAGCAGTTTATAGAGTTTGGGAACTTGAAAAAAGTAAACATGAATTAAAATAATCATAAGTCGTCATAGTGAAGTCCCAGAACAGTTACCTGAAACTCAACTGGTTATAAATATATTTAATACTACATCATTTCATAATCCGGAATACTTCCTTGATAGTGTCACATTTTCAGAGAAAATATAACCAGATGAGGCTTCCCAAATTGCTTACAAAACTCACGGGTGACTTAACACAGTAACACAGGTCAAACTTGCCAGCAAGAGAAAATTATTTGAACACATTGGTACAAAGCTCTACATAATTTAAGTGATACTGGTGTGTGATGCCTCACCTTCTTGAACTCTTCATTTGATCTGAATACAGCTTCATGACAGGACCCAACTCTCCCAGAAGGCACTGATGTGAAAAAAGGAGAATCCCCCAGTAAGGAACCATCTAGAACACAGGTTGGAGGGTGAAGAAAGACTTCAACATCAGAGGCACGTGCAAACTGTGGGATTTTAGTGTCCAATTTTGTGGAAACTATAACAGTCCTTGCAAGATCAGGATCAACCTACAGTAAAAAAGGGAACACAACTTACTGGCAAGGTGCAACTGATGTGGAATAACAAGAGATCATGGGAATGTCATTGAGTTTTAGTTTTTTTTATGAAAAACTAGTTAGCAAGTGCAAACCTGCATCACCACTCTCCTTGTAGTTGCATTACTCCAGTCACTACAATCTTCAAGGCAAAGTATTATGGTTTCCTTATGCTTGATTTTCCCACGAACAAGGGTCTCTACAGCACAAGCCTGGCTCTGCAAATCAAAATATTAACAGATATCATATTGATATAAAAAGAGTACCTAGAGTCAGAAAAAGTGAAGTTAAAGTGGAAGCAAAATATCATCAAAAAGAACTAGCCTTAACTGACAGCAAGCAAGAATAGGTGCAAATACCTGCAAAAGTCGATTTTTACGACCAGGAGCTGGTAGGATGAGGCCTGGAGTGTCGATAATGGTGAGATTAGGGCAATGCTTGTATTCTATCCTTATTATAATCTCTTTTTCTGAAAATTGGGAAGGGTCATTCTCCAGCCTCATGTTTTCGGCTTCAATATATGCCTGAAAGAAAAATATTCTTATAAAATGGTATTCTCATGTAATGGAAAAGGTTAAGCCAGTCAATCACCTAATGCAGCAACAATTCAATGACCCAAATCTTGTTGTTATAAGTTGTAAGTTGATATTAAATTAATAATCAAATCAACAAGTGAATATTTGTTCCTTATAAATGAAATAGCAAAAGAATAAAAGAATAGTATGCTTCAGGTTGAGAATAAATAATGACTGTGAAACTTCCTGTGTCATTCTGATGCGTCAAAACTACTATCTACCTCCTCTTTATAGAAAATACAACCTTTATTCATCATTTCATCAGAAAAGTTAGGCTACCGGCATAGTTGGTGTAGCAGCCCATCCAGACTAGAATCCCATTTTTACGAAAATATTGGGAACACGTCTCTCTCCCCTCAATCTCATTCTTCTTCCTACCTACGAAAATATTGGGAATTCAATCTCATTCGTTTTTAAGTTGGCTAATGCTAGTACCAATATGCTAGTCAAAACCACAACATTGAATTCACAGAAGATAGATAGATTACATTACATTACATACATCTAATATCCTTATGTTTCCCTTCTTGATTCTTCTCAAACAAATACTTATCTTTACCATTGTTGCGAATAAACTCTTTCCTAGTATACCAAAACCTCCTTCTAGCAACTACACAAATAAATGTGGCACATTATAGAGAGGCCACCATGTCGGAATGGATTAGATACAACACACAGCAGTGGCATTTCCACAAACACGCGTGCGCGCATTACCTGGATGTCCGCGAGCGGCATTGCACGGCAGGCGACACCGGACTCTTCGCCGCCGTCGTCCCCCGCGCCCGAGCCGGCGAGGAGGCGGCAGTGGGGGACGTGGCACCGCGGGTTGAACCGTAGGTGGAGCGCGACGGGACGCCGGGTCTTAGTGCCGCCGCCGACGTGGTTGAACTGAAACCCCATCAGTGCCTCGACCAACGCGCTCTTGCCGTCCGTCTGGTGGCCGACGACCACCACCGCCGGTGCGGGTGCCGCCCCGCTGCCGAGCTCCGCCGCCAGGCCCTGCAGTTCGTTGTAGGCCTCGTACAGCAGCCCCCGCGCCTCCTCCTCCTCCTCCTCCTCCAACACCTCCTCCTCTTCCTCCGCCGCCGCCGAGAGGGACTCCGGCGGCGTCGCCATTGGGGATTGGGTACTGCGCGGTTTTGGAGGGGTTTGGAGGTGAGGGACCGAATTGAAGTACGTTATCTTCTTTTATTTTCTCCTTAATCTTTTTCATTTTATATGCCCTTGCTTCGTCACGGAATAAAAAAAATAATTTCATATAAAATTACATTAAAACGCATATATATTTCATGTATACATAATTTAATAATAATTTAATATATAGTCAAATCTGATAAAAATATATACTCTATTTTAATAAATAATATCGTTAATATTTGTAGCTCGCATTTAACTATGTTTCTTAATTAAAACTTACATAATTATTATTTATTTTATACTAAATAAATTTTAATTATAAATTATATTTACATATTTATATAAAATTTGTAATTAATTAAATTTGTGTCAAAAGGTCGTAACGAGTACTGACGTACAACTGCACATGATACAGTGGACAAAACACATGTTTGGGCTTTTCTACCCTAAAATCAAAATAATATACGTAAAATCATAATAATAATAATAATTTATTTTTAGAATATATTTAGATGAAATTTTTGGTTTTATAACATTTTAAAAATAAAAGGAAAATAATATGGACCTTGCTGGGGATCGAACCCAGCACCAAAATGTTTGGCGGCTACCGGCCTATCCATCACGTAGATACATGTTGCTAGATATTTTGACGGACAACCGAAACCATTCTCACTTTTATGTTCACCAGTTTAGGCTTTTCTACCAACACAATCTGCCTAAAATCCCAATAATAATAATTTATTTTAAGAATATATTTAGGTTTATAAAATTTTCAACAACAAAGCGGTAGATAAAAACAACTTCTGAACAGGCTAGCGCCGAAAAAAAGGAGAAAAGGAAATAAAAGAACAGGGCTGCGCCGAAATAAAGGAAATAAAGCAACCTGGTTGGGGATCGAACCGAGCACCCAACGCTTGGATAATCTTGGAGAAAGAATCAAATCAAGAGTCTGGAGGGAAGATGACGTCGTCTCTGCTGCTGATGTTGCAGACCCACGCGTGCATACCAAAATCGAGACGCAACTGACCCACGCGCGGCACTGCAGGAGGGAGTCTGGTCTCTGGACAGGATACGACATCGCCAAAAACGACTACACGTTGCCGCTACTCCTTATCCAAGGCTTTGTCACACGGGGAAAAGAAAGAATAAAGATACCACCACTGCTGACGTCATTATGACAAACGGCTAAAAAAGTCCGACAGAATTGTTACCGTTTTTTATAATAGTATAGATTTATTTATATTTATTCAAAAGCATAATGGCCTTGTTCGCAATGCGTGTACGCATTAACATATGATTAATTAACTATTATTTATTATAAACTTAAAAATAGATTAATCTGATTTTTTTAACAACTCATATGATTTTTTAAAAAACACAGCATTTTTAACAGTTTGAAAACGTACGAAGAAAGGAGAAAATTTGGCTCAGCCATTATTCGCGAACGCGCCCAATAAACCTGCTTTGGTACCGGGTAAAATTTTGTTAACTTAGATAGACCAAAGCTATGTGGAGTCCGTTTCTACCTATGCGAACAAAACTCTGTTCGTTTTCCATGGGCACCGTTCCCAAACTTACGGTATACTTTTTAAAAAAATATATTTATAAAAATTACTTTAAAATTTATATTAATTAATTTTTAAGTTTATAATGGATAATAATCAATTAATAATTTACGAATGGTCCTTCTCATTTTGCATGACTATCTTCATCGGCATGTTCCTGTTTCACCACCTTTAAACACATCTTAGGTATAAAAGCATGAGTCCGTCTTCAACACGATTCGGTTACATTGTGTTCATACAGTGTTGCACTAACATATTGTGTTCATACAGCGTTGCACTAGCATCAACAGATGCATGGGAAATGAATGACAGGGAAGAAAGAATTGGCGAAAGCTAGTGTTAATTTACCTCGTAATAGTTACTCCCTCCGTTTTATAATGTAAGATATTTGACTTTTTTAGTTGTAACGTTTGATCATTCGTCTTATTCAAAAATTTATCAAAATATCATTTTTTTGCCCGTGATTTACTTTATTATCAAAAGAACTTTAAATATGACTTGTCATTTTTTATATTTGTGCTAAATTTTCTAATAAAACGAATGGTCAAACGTTATCACCAAAAAGTCAAATATCTTACATTATGACATAGAGGTAGTAAATGCATGTGCGTTGCAATGAAACTATATTTGATAACAAACAACTAATTAGCTTAAAGTACAAATTTTATGGGGACCAGTACTAAGTGCTAATGACAACTTGCAAGATGTCATAGCATGTCATGCGTTTGGTTCACGTTGGATGGGATATAATGATTCATATTTTACTGGATAGGATAATCTAGGTTAGTTGTTTGGTAGGTTAGTTGTTTGTTGGATGGATGAGATGAGCTAGTTTTTTCCTAGGTTAGATTAGATGTATAAAGGGTGGATGGAATAAAAATAATAAATTATTAATCCAAAACAAAACATACCTATAAATCTATAATCCTATAATAATTGATACTAATTAGCAACAAAATAGATTAACTACCTATAATTAACACTAATCATAAAATGATAATCATTAATTAACAACAAATATATTAATTATTTGCTAATGATCCTGGTTGGCGAGGGTAGATGGTCTCATCAAACCAAATTGGCTGGATTCATCCATCCAGCATATTTGAGAAAAATTCCTTGGGTGGTCACCGTATTCACGGCGGCCATATCTCATCCCCCATATACCTTAGAGCAAACGCACCCTATGATTATCAAAATATCGTTGCACCTTGTGTGTAATCGCAACTAAGGGGGTATTGTTGATCCATGGGGTATAAAAGATCGTACCTGATAATATATTCTAATAGTATTTGAGCATTTCTATGCCGAGTTCACTTTGGGTACATGAGGGAATCTTCTCCCGCCGTCTATTCACTTTATTTATTGTTGGTGACTGGGTCACGACACTCATAAATCACATCATGAGCGAGAGAAAGATCAACATTTGATGATAGACCGCGTGAATCCAACGATCCGAACCAGAAACGTTTTTCAACTTCGTTTACAAATTACAGTGGACTATCCAAGCATAAATCAGTTTGGGACATCCATTTCTATAGATAATTTCGAATGAATTGTCAATGAAAAAGGTTTACATTTACAATAACAAAGTTAACGCGCCCATCCTGTTGCAAACAGGATTGGAGATGATAGTCTGCCCAGTTGAACAGAACTTAATTAGTCTAGTTAAAAGTGTAGTCTTTCATCACATCGTCTTCCCTTGAAACTTGGTTCTCCAAAGATTGTTCTTGCATTTTCTTGAATAGGAAGCAGGAGCTCTGCTATTTCATCATAGGTAGGGAGAGTTTAAAAGTTACAACCCAGGCCAGAGTAACAGGGATCAGACGGACTCACAATTGGAGCACACAACGGTAGATTGTTCTTACACGACAACATGGCGTCCAACAAAGATGAGTACACAGCACCACCGTGCTCAACTTACGTTTGGTACAGCTAGACTTCCCATCTGAAGTATCCTTGGAAGTATCTGAAGAAGATGGTTGTAACACAGCAAGGGAGAAATGCAGTGAGTCAAATGGTGCGTTGCAAAACATAGGTATGAGATAAAACTTGGAAGTACTAACCTCCCCACATCTCGCATTAATTTTCAAGGACAAGATACTATCAGCCCTGGTCTCACCAATGGTGATCGCCGCAATTGGAGCATTCGCTTCATGTGCAAGCCTAAGGATTGGATTATCGTTAATCTTTTGTTCTCATAAAATAACCAGATTGGCCTTAATCCGGTGACTTGAATGATTGGCTCAAAGATCAAAGGGTTCCCAACAGATGATAAGTAGGTCTCAATTTATACAAGGGAATAGCTGATAATATTTCCAGTGGTACCTTGCAAGCCTAAAAGCAGACATTGTCATTAGTGCTGAACCAACTACAAGAAGAGCATCACAATTTCTTGCAGCCTCCTTAGTGCTTTCAGCTCTGTCTTCAGGAACATTATCACCAAACATCACAACCTTCAAATACCAGAAAAAACGCATGTGAACAATCACTTTAAATTGTGAAGGAAGAAAATTTGCTGTTTTTCTTCAAAGTGGTAACATGAGTTCCTGCCAAAATATCAGGAAAAAAAAAAGGAGTTTTGTGAAGTGTAAGAGAGACAATTAACCGAAAAAGAACTGCTAGAGATGAACTCCAATGAAAAACTGCATGCAGACCATGTAATGCAAGTTTGGAAATGGATAACATATTGGAATGATGGCCTTGATTGGTTATGAAGAATCAGTGTAAAAAACAAATTATTAATTAATACTAAGTCTATATGGCTGGATATGGCCTGCTATCATACTCTTTGTTCAATTTGCAACAAACCAGCGCAGAGTACTTATATGTGAGAGTACAAAAAAATAACTAAAGTGCTCGCATAAGGTAGGAAAGGAACATTCTCACATCAGGTTTGAGCACTCCACCACATTGATTGCAACCAGGAATATCAAAATCTTGTTCCCAGAACTTCTCATCAATCTCAATATCACCATCAGGTCGCTGCTGCATTCCGAAACTTTTGTCTGAACCTGGTTGTCCTACTTCCAAACTGTCAATAGCTAGAGCCCACTGCAGATAAAGTGATATAGTATATGCTTAGTCACAGTACCAAAACAGCCCATATTAGCATCAGAAAATGCTATCATTACTCTATACACATGTACTGCGAGTCTCTGATTGGTCGGCCAAATAGCATCAAATGCACAAGTTCAAATACCGATTTAATTTCTGTCCTATATGCAGCACATACCACTGATATAATGGACATAGCTTAAAGAAAAAGAAAATAAAGAAACTATCAAATAGGCAAACCTTTGGGTTGAGGTCCTTGACCTGCTCCTGAAATGATTCTCGGTCAATGGATGTACCGCAGTCTAAACATACTACCTCATACACACTTCCATGTAATTCAACTGGCTTACTCCCAGCGCGATGGTGCAACCTAAATTACATATGCACAAAGTGAAGGTGAGAAATAAATAACATTATCATTCTCAACTACGCCACAATAACATAGATCCAGCTCATTACCTATCCACGTTTTGAGTAACCATTGAGTGTGCACGACCAATTCTCTCCAGTGATGCAAGAGCATAATGGGCTGAGTTTGGTTGAGCTCTCCTGAACCTTCTCCATCCAGCATAGCTCCTAGCCCAATACCGCCTTCGGGCTCTAATAGAACGTACAAACTCCTATTTTGTACAAACAGTAAGTAGGCAAGGGTGTACTTACCAGTAAGTTGATTTGGAGAAATGAGGAGAGCATTAGATTTACTAGCATGATTTCCTACTGAAAATTGGTATATGTTGTCACAGAAACTAAGCTTACTATTAGAAAATCATATAGTATGATTCTGAAAAAGATGACATCTCAAATAGGGTTCATGCCAGAAAATTTTGAAACCTACATAAATCTGATAAGTGTTCCTTAATGGTAAATGAATGCACAACTTTGGTAGTCTTAGGAACGAAAATTGAAATCATCTGACTTAGGATATATGACTTTAAAGTAGCTCCATAATGAGAGAAATATCTCCATGCATCTCTGTCAAGAGAAGTAAAAAACATGAGAATAGTTGTCATTTGACAAGCAAAAGTAGGGTCACACCTGATGAGTGAGTGGTTTAAATCCAGAACTGTAAGCACCATTAGGGCTGTCACCAAATAAAAAATCTGCAAGTTAGAAAATATATAGAAAAATGGCAAGTCTGGCAACTGGCAATATGGTTGAATGTACCTCCTATAATCAGGAATTCCTGATTCAGTGCTCATTCCTGCTCCAGTTAACACCATGAGCTTTTTGCTGAAGCAAGTAAAAAACAGAGAAGTTAATTTCACTTCAAACGTGGATCAAAGAATTGATATATGTTCAAGGGCAGATTCCTACCTCTGATCAATAAACCGGTAAAGTAGGTCCACATCCTTATCGCTTGGAGGATCCGACTCAGGTACTATCTGTTTATCTCTTAGAAACTGGATGTAAGTTTCGCAATAGTCCTTAGGGGCAACAGCTGACGAGTGGTTATTTCTTGCTTGAATGGAGCGAAAAGAGCATATAAAATGGAGTTGTATTTTCCTTCTATGGAGAAGTCCTCTATTTATTGATGCATGGAAGTTGCATAACTGAGGAGAAAATCCTGATAAGTGACTGATTTCAACTAGTTAGTGGAAAATTAGGAACTGTTGAATCATGCCAGAAAAACAGTTCCTCTTGACAACTTGCCTCTAGATGCTGCTCGAAGAGCACCTGTGAGACCTGCAATGATCTGAATTCCATTACACATGTAAGTCGGTTGTTCTGTAAGCCTCGATAGTGCCAGTAGGAAAGATGCATATAAACAGAATAAACTTAATTGCACGGCAATGACCAAGAAAGCAATCATAATTTGGAAATTATTCCAAGAAACTTGAATTACGACACTACCATAAAAAAGGAGTTAGTCAGTCATAATTCATATTTCCAAACTAACTCGTGACGTGTTTAAATGTTATGCAAACTGTTTAGATGGAACATAAATTCTGGTATATAAATCATAATATCCTGAGTAGCATAGACTTTCTAAAAATCTGCTGGGTACAAGCCAATTGATGAGAACTAACTGTGGAAGTAATTATCTGCAAACCTCAAGAAACTCTCCAGGCTGGTTCACAAAGCAAAGTTAGTCATGTTTACCGTGGGAAACACTAAAAAGCATTGGAACAGGCATACAAATTTTACTTGTTGCTCTGAAGCTAGCACGGTATCTACATCATTATAAAGGACTTCCCTTTCATTAACAATGCCATGTAGTAGTAGAACATTTCATGCTGAGCTATCAACCTCTGTGATACACCTCAATCAATCAGTTCAAACAAACATTATATGTGCCTAATCGCCTACCCCCAATCTGCTCTCAGTTGACTCCTAAACCACAAAAATCCAAACCTCCACAGCATAAACCCAAACCAACCTAAATAATCTTGGGAGCTACCACTAATCCGCAGAACTAGGTAAACAAAAGAAAAATTACAAACAAAACAAAAGAAAAAGAGCAGCTCCATAAAGGGGGAAATGGGCACGAGTGGTTCGATTACCGAAGCGGAAGCGCGCGACGCCACCGCCATAGGATCCTTCGGGTGGAGAGGCGCGGGCGGCGCCGCCGCGAGCGTGGAGCGAAGGGGACCGCGCGAAGAGGTCGGAGGCCGGCGATTTCGTGTTTGGGTGTTTTGTTTGTTTGGTGGGAAATAAACTAGGACGACGTGGACGAGAAGACGATACCAACCGCTCCACTGCCACGTCACGTGCTTCCTACTTCACTCGCGTGAAGCAACTGGGCCGGGCCAGCCCAGCTCAAGCTATGTCAGATTTCTCTTTTTTTTCCCCCTTAGCTTGGAAGTTATTTTTCTATGGGGTAACATGTGCTCCTTTTGTTCCATATTATAATATTTTTTGTCTTACTTAAATTCATCCATGTATCAATATATATAATATATATATATGTTTAAATTCGTTAGCACAAAAATAAATCTAGTCAATACTAAAAAAAAATCTTATAATATAGAACGAAAAGACCAAAATACCCTTTATTTTATGTAAAAGTGGCGTTGGTTTGGTGTTTATGCATCGGTCTTAAAAAAAATAAAATTGCTCGATTTACAGAATGATGGTATGTATATGTATAGAAGTTGATTTGTTTTGGGATAAGATTCAAACCCTACAATTTGATTTATTTTTGGAATGAAAAGAGTAATCATTTATAGCTTGTTTTGCATTGACACTAAGGTTAAGGAGAAAATACCTCAACATCTCTCAATGATGATGGGTGCGGAGAGACAGGTTGCGAGTAAGATGGGAACAAATTTGAATATCAATTTATTAATGGGTCAGTAGTACTGTGAACACTGATAAAATGTTTTATATTATAGAACAATGTTTGAACTTTAAAAATGTTTATATTTGAAATAGATGGAGTATATAATTTGTTAACTTTAAAAATTTATTTATCATGAATACAAATGGGTGTGTGTGAAGAGTATCAGAAAGATCCATAAGAAAATAAATTAAATAACAAACTATTTATGGGATGATGCAAAACCTTAGAATGATATTTTGCATTTATCTGAATTAATCTGTAGAATCTGAATAGAACTATCTACCACCGAAAAGAATACGTACATTTAGCCAAGTAAAACCATACTCATTTCATCCCAAAATAAGCGATCATTTTGGTCAAAAATATTGTCTGAAAAATAAGTAACTATTTTGAGACTTATTGGAAAGAAATCACAACATGCACAATTATTACATCTATTGGGGAGTAATGCCACTACATCTTTTGATCTTTTCATCACCAAATTGGAAAGTAAACATAGGCATGCATGTCAATTTATTTGAGTACTAATTTATTTGAAATTGACAAAGCAGTTACTCCCCTCGTTTTCCAATGTAAGACTTTCTAGCATTGACTAGATTTATATAGATGCTAATAATCTAGACACATATATAAATTATATACATTTATTAATTAATAAATTTAGGTAAGGCTATAAAATCTTACAACATGAAAGAAATGTAGTATTAATTTTAAGACAGAGGGAGCAAATATAAACAATTGTGGGCCAAATATTAAGTGTAACCGTTTGGACAATGGATTAAAATATCCCGATGGACGCTAATAAGCCACAACGTTTAACATCTATTTATCTATGATTAAGATAATATAATTCACTAAATCGATGATCAGATCTTTCTGGAGCGATTTCAATTTAAAAGTCCTTCGGTTCTAAAGGAGACTTCAATATGTCACCCACTCACCTTTATTTTCTTTTAAATTTTAACTGTCCATGTGTTTTCTGATATATATTCATCCGATTAATCCAAAGGTACGTACCCTAATTAAAATACCACATGCTCCGTATGACTGAGACACTCAAGTACAAGAGCTGATACGTCGACAGAAAACATCATGCGCCAAACACCTGCAGGCAACCCCAACCCCAACCCCAACCCCAAGAACCACAAAAACCGTCCACCTGCAAATTTAAAATCCATAAATAAATTAACAACATAATATCTCTTGGCACCACCAACCGTCAATCAACCATGCATTGCACAGATCGAGATCACATGTGATCGATGTGGTTGTGCCTTGTGCATGTGAAAGTGAAGGTACTACCTATAGCCTCTGTTCAGTCTGTTGTCCCTCGGCATGTTTTAACCTTTTACTGTGTGTCCTCTAGCCAAATCGTCGAAGATTCTGCGTTGCATTGAGCTGTGCTTCGACCTAGACCTGGTGCACTACACTGCACGTAGTACCTAGTGAACAGTAGATTTGGTGTGCCGTGACTAGAGCAGGGACAATAGCAGGCAGCTATAAGCATATTTTAATAAGATAATAGAGGAGAGACAAGGATAACGGCTACTAATTTATAGCCAACTATAGAATAGACTCCAATACACATGTATGTATGACAGGTGGGACCGAATATTAGTTATGTAGTTTATGCTATTATATGAATTGGCTATTAAGTTAGCTATAGACAAGTTACAGCCAACAGTTGACTATACTATTGAACTTGTTCTTAGGGCCAGGTTAGTGATATACTAGTGAGAAAGGACAGTGATATCGTCTAGTTTAAGACAATCGTTGTTTGGTATTTTCTCTGAAAAAAGGCAAACAATATATTTGTAACAAATAATAATTAGTTAATAAAATTTTATATACGTGTTCTTACTTATTTAAAGCAAAAATTGAAAAATAAATTATGATAAAAATCTAGAATGAACTTTAAATTTAAGGTTGAAAATTAGGGTTGGCAACCGGGCGGGTCAAGGCCGATTGGGCAACAACAGCCCCAGCCTTGACCTTGAATTGAACTTGGGTTGAAATCCTCCCTCGACCTTGAATACGAAGATCGTCGGCCCTGAATGGGCCCCGCTGCCGGCCGGCCTAGGGTAGCTGCCAGGTGAGGGCACTGGCCTAGGTTGCTCATTGTCAGGCGCCGCACAAGCTGGGGTCGCCGCCAGGAGAGGATGAGGGCACCGGGTTGGGGGCGCTGGCTAGGGGGTAAGGCCACCCATGAAGGGGTAAGGCAGACGGGGTGGAGACACTAGCTGGGGGTGGCAAGGGAGATCGACGGGAAGCGTTGCGGCGGCTGTGGCCTGCCGATAGGCGGCGACCGGCCTGGTTAGGGAGTCGCCGAGTCGAGGACCGGGGTTGGTAGCGACTAGGGAGGCATGACGGGATTAGGGTTCTCACTTCTTAGTTTTGACGTGCACAAATGGACGAATGGACTAAAACAGATTGGACTTTACATCACAAACCGAGGCCCGCGGGATTTCCCCATGGGTGGATTGCTTTCCCCACCGTGGGGTAAAAACGTCCCCTACCCCCGACCTTGTAGGGGGCGGATCCTTGCTAGGGTGGGGGACCCGACGGGGATATTGCCATCCCTATTAAAATTTTTAATTTTGGCTTATAAACATGAGTAGAAGCAAAAAGATAAAGGTGCAAACATTAATAAGATTTTTTGTTTGGCTAACTTTTTTTAACATGCTACCAAAGCAATCTTACTAGGAAACATGAGGGCCATCACTTCGCTTTTTTATTAAAAAAACAAATGACATATTTACAAACAGAAAATAATTTACAAATAAAATTTTTATATATGTCTTTCTCTCATAGAGAGTACAATAAGTGACGTGAGCGAGCTCTAAAGATCACTACGTCATATTTATGTTTATATGAAGGAGAGAGAATGTGAGAGAAGAAAAGTCGATTGTAGATTTGCTGCTAGTATATGTTTATATATAACTATTATATAAGTTAGCCTATACTAGTTCTTAATGACATAGAAATGTTTTAGGGGTGTTTGGATCCCTCCTCTTTTTTTAGTTCCTATCATATCAAATGTTTGGACACTAATTAGAAGTATTAAATATAGACTATTAATAAAACCCACCCCATACTCTGGACTATTTTGCGAGACGAATTTATTGAGCTTAATTAGTTCATGATTAGTGAATGTGATGCTACAGTAAACCTTTGCTAATCATGGATTAATTAGGCTTAAAAATTTGTCTAATGAAATAGCCTTTATTTATGTAATTAGTTTTATTATCAGTCTATATTTAATATTCCTAATTAACGTCTAAACATCCGATGCGACAAGAAAATAAAAAAAGTTTACAGGCCGTAGGTGGTTCTTCTGTCTATCTTGCTCTTACTCATCAGTTATTAATATAATATAGTACACTTATGAGTTGCTCCTCATAATTCCTGCTCTTTTGAAAAGAGAGGTTTCTAGAGGAAGAACAAATCACCGACATAGATGGAGCAGGTTGCTGGGGCGTGTGAAATGATTAGCCACCGCTGCTACAGAATTTCACCAAACGGAGTGGTCCACAGCCACAAATGGCAGAACAAGTCCACGCAAATCCACAGTCATGTTGGTGCATGTGCATCATCCCCTCTCTCTCTCACTCGCCATGGCGAAGAAATGGAGTAAAAAAAAATGGAGTATAAAGCGAGCAGAAGTTGACCTCTCCCATTCGACCTCGCTCTCCCCTGTTTCCGCTCCCCTCCTCCGGGAAAGCACCCACCACAGTAGCAAGGCAGGGGAAGGAGAGGAGACCGGAGGAGGGACAGCCACGAGCAGATCCAGTGCAGGGCTCCTCCTCCTCCTGCACCTGTGGCGCCGCTCGCCGCCTTGGGACGGCGACGCGCTCGGGTTTCCTCCGCCGCCGCCGCCAGCGAAGTCGGGATCTTGAGGTGCTGAGGTGATTCCATTCTCCCCCCTTTCCCTCTCCCAGCTTTCTTGGGTTGATTGCTGCGCTCCTGTCGTTCACGGGAAGAATCTTTTTTTTTTTTGCGTGAAATCGATGTGACTTCGCTGTTTGGGGTGGTGGTGGGAGTGTCTGATTTGGTGAATCTTGACCAAATTTTGCGACTTGTGGGGGCTGGAGTATCAGGTGGTGTGGTGTTCTTGTCCAATGTGGGGGTTTGGAGGTGAATGGTTTGGGAGTTTTTGCCCAAGATCTTGGGAGTTGGGGGTAGAAAGTTCAGGTTTTTAGATGCAGATCTTTCTTGAGCCGGGAAACGTTTCTGGCCGAGATTCTTTCTCCTACTCTGCCCTGATGATTTGAATCTCTGTGGAGCTAGTCCAATGCGTTAGCACCGTGTGCTTGCTCGAAAGTTGGGACCTCAGGATTAACTTAGTTTTTTTTTGGAGCTTAATGCGGCGCTCTAAGCTTCGTCTTTTAGGAGTACTATTTAACTGTAAAGCTTAGCGCAATTTTGTCTTTTGGGTACTTGGATACGCGCAGGATCTATATGTTAGTCATCGATCAGCTTGTTTAGTACTCCAGTTCTTTCTGGGAGATGAACACCATAATATATGTTCTTGTTCAAGTCGCCCCCTTTTCTGCCCTGAACGTAGAGCTGGTCACAGTCTGAATTAAAACCATATTATTTCAACTTGCAGGTTTTAATTCTGTTGTTTTGTTAACCTCAGTTGTTATGCTTTTTTTCTGTTGTCCTTACGGCAAAGTACTTAAGTCAGTGTGGCAATAGTGATACTCATTTCTTGGTATGTTTAACTAACTGATGTATGGTTCTTTGATCTTAATTAAGCAGGTTTTCTGAGTTAATGCACAGAATATAGAATTTTCCAGTTAATTTGCTTATGAGATCAGTAAGCTGCTATGGGCATGTGAAGCAGAAGTGAAGCTCCCATTGCTTCAAATTGGTGAATGATCAATATTTTGTCTGTTTCAGATCTTAGTGTCCCTAGATATGGAAGGAACAGAGGCAGGCTTATGGTAAGCCCTAGTGAATATTTGTGGGAGGTCAGCAAGTGGTGGCCTGATTAAGACTGCATCAAAGAAATTCGTTGTTCATCTTTCTTTACTAATGACAGCATTAACGAGAATGAAGTTCCCGAAGCGATATGTCATTGTGCTGCTGACATTCATCTGCACAAATGTTTGTTACATTGAGCGTGTGGGATTCTCGATTGCTTACACTGTAGCAGCTGATGCCATCGGTGTAAATCAAGCAAACAAAGGCATGATACTCTCCATGTTCTATTATGGTTATGTCTTGTCACAGATTCCTGGTGGATGGGCAGCACAGCGAATTGGAGGCAGACGAGTTTTGCTAATGTCGTTTGTGCTGTGGTCTTTGATATGCGGTTTAATTCCACTGGACCCCAACAGAGAAGTCATCCTGATCCTTTCTCGCCTTTTTGTCGGTGTAGCACAAGGATTCATATTTCCTGCCATCCACACTGTTCTTGCACAATGGGTGCCTCCGCAGGAGCGCTCTCGCTCAGTGTCTCTAACAACCTCAGGGATGTACCTTGGTGCAGCTGGTGGTATGCTGTTTTTTCCAAGTCTGGTGAAGCACATGGGACCTCAGTCAGTTTTCTTTGTTGAAGCAGTATTGGGGGTAGCATGGTCAGTAATATGGTTGAAGTTTTCCAGTGAGCCGCCTCGCATTGATCTTCCAAAAGTATCAATGCCAAAAGTGGCATCTCGAGAGAAGATCAAGGCACAAGCAGGAGGGGTTGTTGCACCTCGTACTGTAAAGATCCCATGGCGAAGGATTATCTTCAGTCTACCGGTTTGGGCAATTGTTGTAAACAACTTCACCTTCCACTATGCGTTGTATGTCCTTATGAACTGGCTGCCCACCTATTTCGAATTAGGCCTTCAGCTCAGCCTTCAGGATATGGGATCCTCAAAGATGCTTCCCTATTTCAACATGTTTATATTTTCCAATATCGGCGGTGTGGTTGCTGATCACTTGATTACAAGAAGGATCTTATCTGTTACCAAGACAAGGAAACTCCTGAACACCATTGGTTTCGTTGTCTCGGCTGTTGCACTTATGGCCCTTCCCTTGTTCAGGACTCCCTCAGGGACTGTGCTCTGTTCGTCGATATCGCTTGGTTTTCTCGCTCTAGGAAGGGCGGGCTTTGCTGTGAATCACATGGATGTTGCTCCAAAATTTGCTGGTATAGTGATGGGGGTTTCAAATACAGCTGGGACATTGGCTGGGATAGTTGGTGTTGGCCTCACCGGAAATATTTTGGAGGGGGCAAAGGCTTCTAACATGGATCTGACAAACTCGGAAACCTGGAAAACAGTCTTCTTTGTTCCAGGATACCTCTGTATTTTTAGTTCTGTCATTTTTTTGATTTTCTCGACTGGCGAAAAGATTTTCGAATAGAGGAAGACTATTTTTTGTTCCTTCTCATTTACATTGAGGCTGGATAGCAATACGGGATTCTTACAAGTTTCTGTTCGTCATTTATTATATTTTGGAATTATGATTGTATCCCATACATCCTTAAGAAACGGTGCAGAAAGGATTGCACATTATTTTTATAGTAAATTATCGTCTCTGTAGTCAGTCAGGTTTCTGTTATTCAGGCAGACTGGATTGCATCTTTACAAATGTAACATTATGTATTCTGCTGTCACCTATTCAGGCTTATTGGATGTCCTCTTTGTTGTAAATATGGAATTGCCATGTGTATGCATCATTGTTCATTTGGATTGAGAAATCCAGTGTTCTGGGTTTATTACTGAAGAATAAGAATCAATCCAGCGAGGAAAGAAATAATGAACCATTTGATAGATATAGCGGATAAGTACAGTTTGAGTTCCATGTCCTATTAGTTATCAGGGTTTAAAAATATACGGATCCTTTCTCTCTTTTTTTCATATATATTTTTTCCATATGGAGTATTTCAGTCATGCCCAAATTTTCAATTGATTGTACAACGACGAAGACAGTATTTTGGTTTGAAACTGTCAAATAGGGGTGGACAAAAAGCCTTTTAAGCCGAGCTCAAGTTGCCTTCATAACTCGTTTGCAAATCAAACCGAGCCTGAGCTGGCTCGTAAGCACTCGATAGGTTTATCAAGCTGTGAAAAAATTGACCTAGCTTATTACATAGAGAAATCCTAATCTATTATGCGTTCGTCCAACAAAAACTCCTCTCTCTTTTCTAGCTTTCCACGTGGCCACGTTATCGTCAATCGAGATTGAGACAACGAGCACGACTGGATGACGAGAGGAGCTGTGCATATAAGGTTTTATCTTCATGATACTCATTTCTTCTCTCTCTTCATTAATAAGTTGTCACATCATAAAAAATTGTCTACATGGCACTTATTTATTGTCTATAAAATTCTCACTGATACTAGCCTAAAAGGGATCGGATCAATTCAAACTTTAAAAATTAACTAGTCAAATGAGGAAAAGAAATCTTTTGACACCATCTTATTATTGACTAAACAACTTTTAAGTATTTATACTTTATAAAAAATAATTAGAACCATGGAACCCTCGAGCGGTTGTGGTTGTACCTGTACTTGCATGGATTAAAAAAACTCGCTATTCACTCAGTTTCTGGTCAATAATAAGATTTCGTAGGAGAGATGGCCGAGCGGTTCAAGGCGTAGCATTGGAACTGCTATGTAGGCTTATCCAGAAGGCGTTCTTGATGTGGTATGCCATGTATGCATTAACGATAGATATACGATTGTTCATCTTTTCCATGTTGAGTTGTTGATTCTTGTATTATTTATAAATAATTATATTTTGTAGCGGAGATAACATCAAGCAAAACGTAGTCAATGCACTAATGCAGTAATGCTGCAGACCTGGAGCAGTAGTAAAACTGTAAAAAAACAAAAACAAAAAACAAATGTGTGGTGCCGGCAAGTCTCGCGCCTTCTCACGGCGGCGGCGGAGGCGGCGCGTCGCTGGATGTCACCGCACGCCGCCGCCACCGTTAACCTCGCCGCCCTCCTCCTCCTCCTCCCGCTTTTAAAAAAATCTCGCCGCCTGCCCGCGCGCGCAGCCAGCTTCGGCGCCACGCCAACGCCAACCGCAGCGGCAACGAAAGCCCGCATATAAACGCCACCGTCCTTTCTCTCCCCGTCCCCCCGATCGATCCAAGAACCGGAGCGGCGCAGAGCAGAGCAGCGGCTCCGGCGAGGGACCCCCGGCGGCGGAGTTGCCCTATACTCTACGGTGTATTGTGTCGCTGACTCGTTGTTCCGCCCCTGGTGAGAGGATGAGGCTCAGGCTGTCGCCGCCGATGCTGGCGCTGCCGCCACCGCCGCCGCCGCAGCTGGGGCCGCCGCGGGAGTGGGGCAGGAGGACGGTGGTGGTCGGCGTCCGGGACGACGGCCAAGGGAGGGAGCTCCTCACCTGGGCGCTTGCCATGGTCGCCTCCGCCGGCGACCGCGTCGTCGCGCTCCACGTCACAACACCCGCCGCCGCCGCCGGCGGCGGCAAAGGTGTGCTCACGAAAATGGCGGAGAGGATCAGGGCCACGGATTCACTCGCCGCATTGCTCCGAGTGTACGACGGCTTCTGCGACCTCAACCAGGTTCCAGTTCGTCACATGACATCCCCGGAAAAATCTTGTCCCGAATCGGATCTTGATCCGAGAATCTCTCGATCGATCTCAATCGCCATCAATGGCGCTGGCTGACGAATTCCTCTTCCTCGCCGCATCCTCAGATCAGCCTGGAGCTCAGAATCTGCCATGGATCGTCCATCAAGAAGGCTCTGGCGAACGAGGCGAGCTCCTACGGCGCCGCGCACCTCATCCTCGGCGTCACCAACAACTCCCGGAGCCATCTCCGGCAGTCGTCGTCGTCCTCCTCCGCCGCCGCCGCCGCGGTGGCCAAGTACTGCGCGAAGAGGGTGCCCCAGAGCTGCTCGGTTCTCGCCGTCGGCAATGGCAGAGTCGTGTACCGGAGAGACGCAGCGCAGCAGCAACTCAACCAGTGCATCAGCCCACGTATGATATTTATTTGTTCATACAAATTTCTCTGAATTTAGTTCATAAAGATTTGTCATTTGGAATGACAAGTGATTTTTCTTTGATGAAATCTTCCTTATTTTGTTTGAAACTGTTTGTGTTTGTGTAAAATTTAAAATGTTGCAATGCTGCTGCTGCTGCAGTAGTGGAGACGCCGCGGAGGATCTACCGGAAGCTCGTCGGCGCCGCGACGATGATCAAACGCGAGAAAGCACAGCACGACTTGGTGATCGCCGGTGGCGCACGGCATCTTCGCCGGAGCATCTCGACGCCGACGAGCGCCCCCGTCTCGCCGGTAGTAGCGCTTACCCCACGTCCAGCGAAGTGCCAATCGCCGGAGGTGGCCGTCGGCTGGCCGCTCCTCTCGCCGGACCTAAAGTCCGCCTTGCCGGAGTGGACAGAGATGTCGGTGGCCCAGTGGGCAATGCAGCTCCCGAGCCGGTCTCCGGCGTTATCGCCACTAAATCCACGCAGAAACTCCGGCGAACAAGCAACCTCACCGGCCATTACCTCATCGGAAACTCCATCTCCGGCGATGAATGGTGCGCCGGAGCAAGTTGCAAAAGAGCTGGCCTCGTTAAGGGAGAAGTACTCATCCAAGTACACCATGTTCAGCTACAGTGAGCTTGCAAGAATCACCTGCAACTTCTCTTCAGGTAAAAATACAAAAAAATGCGAAATGAATCCATCTTCACAAATCAAATGTTCATCATGCTGATCAAATTTGGATGAAATGAGCTCATTGATCACGATCCTTTGCATCCGATTGCGATTGCGCAGATCGGATAATCGGGAAAGGCGGAGCGAGCCAGGTGTACAAGGGATGCTGTGATGATGGCAAGGAGGTTGCAGTGAAGGTCCTGAAATCTTCAGACAGGGTGATGGAGGAGCTCGTCTCGGAGATGGAGATCATCAGCTCCGTCCACCACGACAACGCCATGCCGCTCGCCGGATTCTGCCTCGACGGCGGCGGCGGCGGCAAGCTCATGCTGGTCTACGACTACATGGCGAGAGGCAGCCTCGAGGAGATCTTGCATCACGGTGTGTGATCCAGAAGAGAGAGAAAAAATTGCTGAGGTTTCTGAACATTTGATGAACATGTGTTGTGATTATGATGTTGTTTGTGCAGGTGAAAAGGAGGGAAAAGTTCGGTTTGGTTGGCCGGAGAGGTTCAAGGTGGCCGCCGGAGTCGCGCGTGCGCTTGTGTACCTCCACGGCGGCGACGGCAACGGCCGGCCGGTGATCCACAGGGACGTCAAGTCCTCCAACATCCTCATCTCTGAAGATTTCCAGCCAAAGGTGAAACCTTTAACTCATTTCAGTAGAGCAGAGAAGAGATTCTTCAGACATCTTGTCAAGAACTTGCAAAGCATGGCCAAAAGAACTGAACTTGTGGGGATGCGTGATGCAGCTGTGTGACTTCGGCCTCGCGCTTTGGGCGGCGGAGGCGGCGTCTCCGGTCACCGGCGACGATGTCGCCGGAACCTTCGGGTACTTGGCTCCTGAGTACTTCATGCACGGCAAGGTCAGCGACAAGATCGACGTGTACGCCTTCGGCGTCGTCCTCCTCGAGCTTATCTCCGGGAGGAAGCCGGTGAGCTCCGGCGGCCCCAAGGGCCAGGAGAGCCTTGTCATGTGGGCGAACTCCATCATACACGGAGGGAAGCTCGCTGACCTCGTCGACCCCGCCCTGCCGGCAGACGGCGGCTTCGACGTCGCCGGCGAGGTCGAGAGAATGACACTCGCCGCCACCCTCTGCATCCGGCGATCGCCGCAGCGCCGGCCGAGCATCGCAAATGTACCGTCCTTTTCAGCTAAGCTAACTTCCATGGCATTCAGCTAAGCTCACTTGCTAAGCTACTGCTCTGTGGATGTTCTTAGGTAATGAAGCTACTCGACGGCGATGGCGACGCCGTCAAGTGGGCGAGGTCACAGGCCGGTCTGTCTTTCGGAGAAGACGCCGACGATGGCGATGGCGATGTCAGTCCACCGGAGAAGAAGGACATCCAGTCGTACATCAACCTGGCGCTGCTCGACGACGACGACTCGGCGTCCGTCAGCAGCGGCGGCGACTTCACGTCGGCGAACATGTCGCTGGAGGAGTACATGAAGGGGAGATGGAGCCGGTCGTCGAGCTTCGAGTCTTCGACTTAGGGGACCGATAATCCTTCAATTTTTGTGTACATATTGATCTGATCATCCCTTGTTTTTCGTTTATTTCATGTGATTAAGGGGAATTTTCAGTCCCCTTCTTCAATTTTTGGTATTTTATCTAGGAATTGTTCATGTATTTCTCACTCAAAGTTGTAGTTTTACAAACTTACAATTTAATGAAAGGAAGAAGAGCGTCATTAATTCTGAAACATTGATTCACGCATGTTTATTCCAACGTTAGCAATATACATGTAATGTGATGTTACCTAATTCTTCAGTGGTACATACATGATATGATATGATACAAGTTATCGGCTATGAAACATCGAAAATGTTCCAACTTATACTGGCAGCTTGCTCAAATCAATACTTTCTTTCTTCAAACTTAGTTCATGTATATATGTCCAATCTAATACCAGTTTGTACTGTAAAAAAGATCATAACGCAGTAAGATATCACACAAAATCATGTGCGACCAAATAAAACGAAGCAATTTTCTTATCCGTAGTAGTAACTCAAAATCATGGCCAGTTAATCGATATCTGCATGTAGCAATTACAATAATCAAAACAGGCTGATCACAGATAACTCATGTGAAGTCAACTGAAAGCTACGATCAATTGTATTATTAGGCTTACGAGGAAATTGCTTCACCACATGCAACATCATGTGGGCACGGTCATGATCAGCAAACACAGTATTAACAGGTTACACGCCAATGCATGTGCAATTATGCATTCATCAGTATTAAGTAGAGCCAGATCATTGCACCAAGTCAACAAGAATGAGAATGACACGTTTGCACCATGATCACCTAACAAGTCAAACATTCTTGCAGCAACAAACAAAATCAGCGGATAAATTCCAGATGAAGATAGGCCATAACAAATCTGGACGAACTCTACTAACATGTGTTTAGCCAAGGCAAATTTATCAAAAAAACCAATGTCTCAGAAACAGAAAATAAACAGCAAGCACAAAGTAATGTGGAAGTAGAAAAGTAAATAGCAAACCCAGAGTAATGTGGAAATTTATTCATTTCTATTTCAGGACTTGAATATTTAGGTGAATAATGTTATCTAGAACCATGGAAACCTAACACACAATCATAAATTATAGGTTTAAAATATACAAGTGGAAAGCAAGCAGGCGGAACAATTATTAAGGCTTTAAAGTTGGTGCCAATTTGCTGGGTTTTTTTTTTATCAGCAATTCTGCCGGTTAGATTCACAGATGGAAATTGAGCAGGAAGCCCTCTTTCATAAAAAGATTATATAGCACAATCCATACAGCAAATTAGCAATCTAATAAGTTCACACACAAACAGGGGAATTTTGCTCAATCTGTAACCTCGCATCTGACAGCACAGCAACAGTTACAAGGGAGAAATGGAGCATGTGTTGTCACAGTAACATTCCTTTGGATATTTGTGAACAGAGCCAATAAGAAACAATAGTTTGGGAGCATGCAGGGTCCATTTAACCTGCTGTCTCAGTCTTCTCCAGCGCTGAAATGAAATTCAGAATTGTGTCACTTGAAAAGGAATAGGAAGGAAAGCAAACTATAGCTCCTATAGAACCATAAACTTACTGTTGTAGTTGAGCAACTTCTCGATGAGGTCAACATGGGTCATGAGCATTCGCCGGCAGCAGTAACGAACCAAACCCAATGCATCCAGAGCATCCCTGGCAACAGAAAGTCAGAGAAAGTATGTCAAAAATTAATAACAAGCTTAATAGAGTCAAAAACTAAAAGTATGCCAAAAATTAATACCGTGCTCATAGGGTCGATAGTATGCCAGAAAGATTAATAACAGACTCATAGGGTAATTTCCAATTACAAATATGCATTAGCACAAGCAAGCCATAGATGTACAAACAGATTAACACTCAAGTAAAGTAGAAATGGACTGGCCTTGCCAGTCTAAAAATGAAAACATTGACATAACAGCTTCACATATGATTGTACTCCAAATCATTATCGTATTTATTTCCCCCATATTCCCCATGAAGAGAACATTCTGCATCTTTTTTTTTCCTTGCCTCCACTCAATCAAGGCTGCTAGCTAGGCTTGGGAAAGAGAAGGCAGGGAAAAAGAATGAGCACTGTTTTTTTCTTCACAAACAAATTTCAGGGGTAATAACAAAGGGAAGAATACACGCACAAATAAAGTGGCAAGCATCCATTTAATATATGTTTGCACAGCAGATGATCAGTTTGTTATCTACAGTGGCATATTTTACAGTAGCAATAGCTTGAGCAGCACATCATAATTTTTTTTCCCAGCAACTATATCATATCAACATTACCTCCCCTATATCACTACAAAAATCAGCTGCCAACCAACCAAGCCGCACATTATGAGGCAGGGATGAGATGCAAATCAGCATTACACCACATAACAACCAAGATGCACATTTTATGAGCCAGGGATGAGATGCAGATCAAAATTACCCCTCTGTGTAGTCGGCCTGGAGGAGATCGAGGTAGAGATCCCACTTGTTCCCAATCACCTGCGATAGGGGGGCAAAAAAATATATACATATATGAGCACATCTTCACCACCAAACCCTAGTCCAACTAGCCAACCAATTTCATGCGTGCAAACGAATGTCAACCAGAGGCGAAGAACAAATTAACACTGACGG
This sequence comes from Oryza brachyantha, assembly GCF_000231095.2. Lineage (NCBI taxonomy): Eukaryota > Viridiplantae > Streptophyta > Magnoliopsida > Poales > Poaceae > Oryza > Oryza brachyantha. The sequence goes on from NC_023174.2 coordinate 3,136,270, forward strand.
GAATCTCACGACCAAGCTACGCTCCATAATCCAGAGGCGGTGGAAACCCTAGCAAAGCAGCGTCCCCTACACGGCCGGGCGAACTAGCAGAGGCGGAGCACGAGCCGGAGCGGCGGTGGCAGAAATCGCGGGGGAATCGGTCGAAACCCTAGATAATAAAAGCTACCGAATCGGCGGCGGCGGCGCAGCAGGCACAAGCGGGAGGCGCAGTAACCCATAGAGGAGACGGCAGGGGGTTGAAATGCGTAGGGGAGGTCAGGACTAGGAGTTTCACCTTCCCGCAGGTGAAGCACCGCACCGGGATGATCATCTTCGCCGCCGCCGCCGGAGAAGAATCGAGGCGAATGGAGGGAGAGGTCTTGGGGGAGACCGCAGCCGAAAAGTCTAATTGGCGAACGCTCGCGGGCTGAGCTTGTAAGCGAACGGCTTTGGCCCACTGTGAAGACGGCCCGTTTACTATATATATATATAACATGGGCCGGCCCGTTTGTTGTATATATGGTTTTTTTACTTTATAGGTATAAAGTTTGCATGTATAAATTTATATGTATAAAAAAAATTATATTAAGTTTATATTATAATATTTATATATATAATATTTATATCTTTTGTGTTATATATATGTGTGTGTATATAAGTTTGCATGTATAAAGTTTACATGTATAAAAATTTATATGTCTAAAATGTGTGTGTATATATACATGTTTAAAGTTTATACGTCTAAAGTGTGTAGAGTGAGGGAATGTACGTATAGGAAAGTGATCGTGCCTGGGGGGTCGAGCGATGCGCGCATTAGACCCCCCGGGCAGCCGCTAAAACCCTGACGTCAGCACGATATAGCCCACCCTATAGGTTGGCCCCACATGTCAGATGGAGTAGTATTGATTTGTCTCAAAATAAGCATTTTTAATTTAAATTTTATACCGTAATATAAATATTTATATATTGATTCTCATGACCGTGGGCTGGGACCGCCACCTGCATATGTGCTCTGTTTGGCTGCCACGCCACGCTGCTGTCTAGCATTGGCCTCACTACTTCGCCGTCTTCTTTTTTGACAATTGCATATCTGACCCTACTTTGAAGGCTAACTACGGATCTGATCTTACTTTTTCAGTTTTGCAAATTTGGCCCTCTTTTTCAAAAACAAAGCAGCTGTCTGACCCCAGTTGACGCATGCCGTTAGGATTGAGGGTAAATGAAATTAAAAAAAAATAAATTTCAATTATGAATGGACTATTTTTCCCTCACTAGTATCTTCGATCCCTCCTCTTTATCTCTATCTATCCGATCACTAGCGGAGGGGGGGGGGGGAGGACGTCGCCATCGGCGGCGGCGGCGTCATTGGGGGAGGGGAGCGGTGACGTCGGCGGCGGCGTTGGGGAAGAGAGGAGGCGTAGGCGAGGGGGCGAAGAGCAGCGGCGTTGGGGTCGAGCGGCGTCGGCGGCGTCGTCCTAGGGGAGGAGGCGGCGTTGGGGTTGGGCGGCTACAACGGCGTCGTCCTAGGGAGAGGAGGTGACGTAGGCGAGAGGGCGAAGAGCGGCGGCGTTGGGGTCGGGCAGCGTCGGCGGCGTCGTCCCGGGGAGGAGGCCGCGTTGGGGTTGGGCGGCAATGGCGTCGTCGTCCTAGGGGGAGGAGGCGGGGGGAGGGGAGCGGCGGTGTCGGCGGTGGCGTTGAGGAAGAGAGGCGGCGTGGCGAGGGGGCGAAGAGCGGCGGCGTTGGGGTCGGTTGGCGTTGGCGGCATCGTCCCGGGGGGCGTCGGGGTCAGGCGGCGTTGAGGGAGAAGGCGGCGACGTTGGGGTCAGGCGGTTCAGCCACGTCACCACCTGCGTCGTCCCGGGGGGCGTCGGGGTCGAGCGACGTTGGGGTCGGGTGGCGTCGACGTCCTGGGGGAGTAGGCCTCGTGACCTCGTCCCGGGGGAAGCAGGCGGTGGCGGCGGCGGCGTCCCAGGGTAAGCGGCGTTGGGTCAGGCGACGATAGCCATGAACTTAATTTCAAATTTTATTAATTTAAGTTCAAATATACCGAATTTAAAATTATATATATATCAAATTAACCTCAAATATATCAAATAAAAACCAAATTTTGAAGTATATTAATTTAAGTTCAAATTTATTAATTTAAAATTATATATATCGAACTAACATCAATCTATCAAATAAATACCAAATTTCGAATTACATTAATTTAAGTTTAAATTTATCATATTTGAAATTATATATATCAAACCTCAAATCGCTCAAATATATTTCAAACTTTATTCCAATATTTCTGAATAAATATTTACATATATTTCTTAAAGGTTAACATATAATAGGGTCAAAACAGCAAGGGCAAATTGGTCAAGTTATCCTCCATTTAACACCGTTAAATGACCTTCACATAGTAGGGTTACTCAGCTGCTTCGTTTTAGAAAAAATAGTTAAATATGTAAAACTGAGAAAGGAGAGTCAGATCGGTAGATTGTCTTTAAAGGAGAGTCAGATTTGCAATTGCCCTTTTTTTTAGCCGCTCTTTTTCTTTTGAGAAGAGAGAGAAATCGCAGCCAAATCATCGTTTGAAGGAGGCAAGCCCACGCTAGAAGAGAACGTCGTGCAAAGGAGCAAAATCGAAGCCAACCATGTGGCCCCTCGTTGATCCATCGGTAAATAGCGGAATTGCTACAGGAAATCACAGGTTGATCAAGCAGTATGGCAATCTCATCTACTATCCCTATCCGATCCTACGGCCGAAACAAGTCCAGTGACGTGGCACAGCTGGTTGCTCTCCCTGTCTGTTGGCTTTTTAACTTTCCAATTTCAACCATTGCAATGATTCTAAAAACAATTAGATGCTTAGAAAAATAATCTAATCAATTTAAAATTTAAAAACTGAACACTGAACTAACTAAAAGAGACTTTCTTGATATCTCCTTCATTTATGCTAAATAGCATATAAATACTTATATTTTGGTACCGAACTCGTACATAAAACCTTCAGTTTCTTTAATCGAAATTGGATTAAAGATTTATGGTCAAATTTCCTTGATATGGGTCTTCTCTGTTTGCAGAAATTTCACTGGAATTTGAAGGCATTGAATTGTTTCATATAACAATAAAATCTTATATTTTTTTGTGTTCCGAAAGAGCCTATCCATTCTGAGTTTCGGAGATGGATGCATGTTCGTTGTTTACATGTTTGATCGAGTATCTAGAATTCTTCTGCAGGCGTTTCAATCAAGTAGTTTAGTGGATTTCAAAAGGAGATTTGTAGTAAGGATGGAAACAAGTCAAACCGAGCCAAGCTTACCTCGGCTCTTGAAAACTTGATCAAGGAGAGACTTGGCTTGGCTCGGGCCGCTTAACTTGATAAAGAAAACGAGCAAAAAAAAAAGACAGTCCTGGTTGGTCTTGTTTTAAAGCTAGAGCAAGCTTGGTCAGGAATGCTGGCAGCGCGGGGTGCGTCAAGATCAAGTGGCACTAGGAAGGGAGGAGAGAGCTGGCACAACCACACAAGGAAGGGAGGCAGATATAAGATAGGAAACAACAATAGAAGAAACTATGCATTGAGAGAGGGATGTTTTATTCTAGTTTTAAACATTTTTAGATGACATATCACTGTATGTAATCGTGTCCATGAAACTTACATTGAGAATGGTCTTGAAGCACCCGATTGTCTCTTGAATCATTGAAATCATTGGAACCGTGTGAAAGTCAGTGCATGAAAAAGGATAGAAATGTATATATTTTAAAACAAATGAAGATTATTTTTGGCCTTTTAATTCCACAGTAATCCAATTTTTACCCTAAACAATTTCAATGTTACCAAAAAATATTAAAACAAAATAGGGTGGTTTCACCTTTAAAATGCATAACCAGATCAATGTTTTCCAACACTATATTTTTTTGGTTGACACGATGATACTACCTACGTTAAACATAAAAAACAGAGGTAGCAATATGTTTCAATATTGATGTGAATTTGTGTTAGTAACTCAGTGACGGTACTAAGAGTCCGCAATAGCAAAAAATCATCGCTTTATTGTCAAAAACAACGATGAACTATTATATTGTATTATAAATATATGTTTGAAATAATTCAGTACGTTCACTATCTAGACTTAAAATCATCACGTTACTGAAAGAGAAAAAAAAAGGAAAAACCATTAACCATTAAACCACATTCACACAAATTAATTATACCTTTTGTTAATCAAAGAAAGGAAGGGAAATATTGACCGTTAGATCAACGTAATACCAAATTATTGCTGTGTAGATTAATTGATAGAACTAGGCCGCGTTCTTTTTAGTTCACTAGGGTGCACATGGATGCCATCTCCTAGACGAAGTCATTGAACCATTAGCTCAGCCTCCTTGCGACACATTTGGAATCATCCATCGTTTTACAGATGCTGCCACTGATGCTGATGATGCAAGGGTGAACTTTGATACCTCGAATATGCTATTTAGAGCTGCGCTCATTCTTCAGACACTATATATATAGGAAAGAAATGATCAATGATTTACATTCACAATTGGTAAAAATAAACCTCAAAAATCCCTCAATCGATGCTAGAAGCTAGTCCTCTCTATTAGTAAGAAAAATAATTAAGAAGGCGGCTTTATTTGGATTGGAGTGAAAAAGAGTTGGTTGTGCTACATGATGTTGGGGACTTTTGATTACCAGTGAGACGACGGCGGCAACACATAGATGATCATTCCAGCTACAATTGCGTGTATACACCTCCTCCAGGTACGCATGAACCTCACGCTTGCTTAAGAGCAAGTACGATAGAAACTATAAACTAACTATAAACATATACTATAAAGAAAAGAGAAAATGATGAGAAGCTAGCTCTTTACATGATCCAACAAAAATACATTAAATGAATGAATACGAGAGAGAAGTAAATACGAAAAAAATACACTCAACCAAATGATTAATCTATTAGATACATATGTTAGAGCATCCCAACAGCTCATCTAAGTTTGTTTATCCATATGTTCATTTGGATGATCATCTAAAATACTTTCATACTTCATATCCCTTTGTACTCTAATAGATCATCTATATATGACATCCTCTATATCTATTTAGAGGATTAGAAAGAGAACATCTAAATATAGAGTTTCTCTCCTAATATGGATGACATCTAAAAATATATGATAAGATAGATATTCTATTAGGGCTCAAATTTTACTCTTCATTTTCTATTTCTACGATGAATGATGAGATGGATTAGCTGTTGAGAATGCTCTTGGCTCCAGTACATTGATGCATCGAGTTGAGAGGCACCGGAATGAATTCTTGGCTGGATTGGATGGTGGCATGACACTGGGCTGGCCACTCACACATGCAAGGAGATATACGGGCTGGGCTTGGCTGCACATAGGAATTGCTGGACGTATGTACTGTACTAGGCCTTCTGACTAGCAAAAAGCTGAATTTTATTTAATTATACATTTTTTTATTAAAATTTCTGTTTCAAAATATTGCAATCTAGCGTTCCAACACCCAGCTAGTGTGCATGAAATATAAAACACCCAGGTGTGAAATATGACGTGAAGTTTTATATTTCAGGCCCACTAGCTGGGCATTGGGAGATTACATTTGCTATTTTTGAAAAAAAAATTGAAACTTTTTAATAAAAAATTCAAAAAACCCCGTACGTGTTTAGGAGATTAACCTAAGAAAATCTCGCTAACGCATAAAAAATGAAAGTTTATTTGGTTTTGGACCATTGGAAGTCGATATTTTAAATTTTTAGTTTATCCTTAATCCTTTTGTTTTAAATAGCTTGAACACATAAATAAAAAATTTACTATAAATTATTTTTAATAATTAATAAATTATTTTGGTTATGCTTAATTTCAGCGAAAAGAAGTGACAATGAGAACGGCCAGTTCATCATGTCTAGTAGTACCATATGCATGATGTATAAGTGTAAAAGCGTCCTTAATTAATTAAAGTCTTTTTTCGGCCCCCACCAACTGAGAATAACTAAACGTGCCAAAACCGCACTTAATCGTTTAGTGCCACAATTATAGGGATAAATGGATTAAGATTTAAGGAATCTGGTCCCTGTCATAAACGAATCTCATAATTTAATTTGTGTTCACTGCTATTATTTTCAAAAGTAACCGTCCACATGTAAATTTACAAAGCGCAGGTTTGTCATATGACCTTTTAAATTAATATTTAGCAACTGTCTGGAAATCGGGTAACTGAAATTCAATTAACTTTTTTCATCCCTAAGATGAAATTCGATTGGATCTCATCACTTTTCTCATTCCCTATTTAAACAATGCCAATCTTTATAAAAAGCTGAACAACAAACTATTCGAACTTAAACATGAAGAAACGCATTTACAATTGACAATAATTTATAAAATTAAATGCACACGTATACAATCTATGAAAAAATAAAGTAAATCCATATATAATAACACAATTCTACTTAAAAAATTAAGATTGTCCATTACATAGTAGTGCAATTTTAGACTTAGCACTATGCAATTTTTTTATGTGAAAAATTGAAAATTTTTCAGGCATCTTAAATCTAGCAAATACCTAATAATTATTATGGCAGGGGACATAAGGTTGTCTGGTACATAGAATTAGTCGCAAAGATACAACTAGACATAAATTTCGATATAATTTTTGAATCCATTAGGTACTGTAATACTATTCTCCAAGTTTTACCGCTCCTCTTTTCCACATGTGCTCTTATTATAGTCATAATCTCTATAAACAAGATAGCCATTCGTACTCTCTTGGAATAATTAATGGCAAAGTTTTATCCAAATCTCATATGTGAATATTGGCTTGAATTTCAAAGTTAACCGAAAGGGTTATACTACACCAACAATGCATTTATATATCTTCAAGGCGCGTGACATAGGTACCTGGAAGTTGAAACAATTAAATGTCGGTACTAGACAGAGGCATTCATTACGTTGAAAAATATGCTTTTAATTTAGCCACTCTTGTTGATATTCTATCAACCTGAATCAAACTAACAAAGGACAGATGGTTTGCTGGGGGCCATCAGACATCAGTACCTAACTAAACTCGTAGAAGTTGTGAACTAGGAAAGTCTCGAACATGGCAGGTACAGACCACTGTTCCGGCCCTTTTCACCAGCTAGTGGTAGATCTCGGACTTGTGAGCTGAAAATTAAATTAAGCTGACATCAGGTGTGGGAGTAATCACTCAATTTCATGACATTTTTCAATCAATCTTACATCGCTAAAATAAATAAATAATAGATCGGGACACTTTAGGGTTAAAGTTCCAATTTGAACCAGAGACGGATCTAACCCGGTGAAACAGGGACCGATTGTTTTCTTCCTCCTTCAACCCCTACTTTTCGTCTTTTTCCTCTTTTTCTTTCCAACATCTCTCTTATCTTACATACAAATCCAACACCCATACTGGATCCACTTCTGGTTTAAAGGATCGTTTACTTATATTTTTTGTGCTTTGATATGCTTTGTCTTATTCCAATTCAGACTACCCCAAACCATATCCTCTACAGTCTACACACCGGTGGCATTGATCATATCGGCTCCAGCACGTTAGAGGCCGTGAATGCTTTGCAACAAAGATGCGCTATATATATGATTTAAATAGTAACAAATACTCCCTCAATTTTTATTTAGCGCTATTAATTTTTGAATTTATGTTTGACCATTCGTATTATTTAAAAAATTATAAAGTTATTAATTATTTTGTTATGATTTAATTTATTACGAATGAATTATAATTTTGCATATTTACACAAAAGTTAAATTAAATGAATAGTCAAACATATGTCCGAAAAGTCCATAACTTCATATAAAACAACCAGAAAATTAACTAGTCCTGAGGTAAGAAAGCTGGATAATGAAAACGAAGATAATCCGTAATTGATATATGTAAAGACAACGTTCTAAAGTACGTACAACTATGCAATTAATGATGCAAAGGATAGACAAACACACGCACTGTTAGGATACGTACAAAGGTGTCTATTAGTTAACTCTCTCAATCGTCACGTAAGCAAATTTGATGATGTGGAGGAAAGAGAAGGAATGAGAAAGAAAAGCTGTTGCCATGCATGGTAACGGCTTAAAGTCGACTCTTAGTGTAAGATCATAAGCATGATTAATATTTTCTGATGAACAATTGGCTTGCCATTTGGTTTATAAATTGAATTTGGTTTGGAAACAATTAAGGTGTTGGTGCGAGTGTGTGTAACTAATGTGAGTCAGGTTGCGATATCTGTGCTCGGAAACGGTTGGTTTGTCTCTAGTTGTGCAGGTGACTTGAAGTCAATATCGGTCAATGGCGGTGGGATCGTGACTAGGCTCAGGGAGGAGCTGAGGTCCGGACGATCGAGGATGCCAGGTGACGATATTGAATACGAGTTGGCACATGGTGGAGCAACACCGTGTGGGATGGAATCGTAACGGGCTTCACATGTTGTATGTGTAAGCGCCGGAAAAATCGGGAAGTAAATCGGATCAAAACTGGATGAGAAAAGAAAAGGAATTTGCTACAGGGTCGGACACTGTAGCAGCGTCGTTACTGTAGCGCGCGGCACTGTAGCAACCGGATCGGATTACTGTAGCGGACCCGGATTACTGTAGCGCGGCGGGTACTGTAGCAGTCGGACTACTGTAGCACGCCTGATTTTGGCATGTTGGATTTAATTAGGAAAACTAAGAGATGAGCCATATTAGTATAAGGAGTCCTACTCCTATTTGGTGATAGACTTTTCGATATAAATAGAGACCGAGGGGTATGCTCCCGGTGTGCTTTTGTGAGACTTAGTTGTTGATTCTAGATCGACGAGTTTGATAGGAGTGCTGTTGGTGCACTTTGTAAATACCAGTTGATGCAATAAAGTCAAGATCATTCAATTTACGTTTTCGACTTTCATCTACTGGTGATTTTTTGGATTCCGACGATCCGATCGACGTCATAGAAGTGGCACGATTCGATGATCTGCTCGGTGGCACATGAGCGGCACGATCAAGGTAGCGGCGACACAGGAGCGACGTGATTAAGGTAGCAAGTCTTCGTCAATTTCTTCGACAGAGGTAATCCTTTATTCCGCGAAAGATTTTTGGGTTTTGTTTTTCCCTACCATTCACCCCCCTCTGGTAGGTTTGTTTGATCTTGTTCGATCCTACAAGTGGTATCAGAGCCTCGTTTTCTATTTGATCTTCACCGATCTTTAGATTTGTTTGCCATGGCTGAAAAGTTTTCAAACAAACCTCACATATTTAATGGATCTGATTTTGACTATTGGAAGAAAAAGATGGAATCTTATATTACATCTCAGGGTTATGATATTTGGCTTAAAGTTAATCAACCTTATGAGATTCCTGAACGCATTGATACTCCGGCTCTAAAATTAGAATTTGAAAATAATTGCAAAGCGCGCAATATTATTCTGAATGGGATTTCTCGCTCCGATTTTGATCGTGTTTCGCATCTTGCAACTGCTAATAAGATTTGGAAAGCTTTAAATGATTTTCATACTGGAATTTCAAATATCAAAGAGTTGCGAAAGGATGTTTTCAAAAAGGAGTACATAAAATTTGAGATGAAACTTGGAGAATCCTTGGATGACTATTTGGCTCGTTTCAATAAAATCTTGAGTGATCTTAGATCTATTGATGCTTCTTATGATGTTAACTATTCTCAATCTGAGATTGCTCGTCACTTTATGAATGGCCTTGATATGAAAGTTTGGGATGTTAAAGTTACTTCAATTCAAGAGTCTGTTGATATGAATGCTTTAACTTTGGATATTCTTTATACTAAATTGAAAACATATGAGATGAATATTCTTTCAAAAAGGACTGATTTGAAATCTACTGCTTTAATATCCTCATCTGGATCTTCTTCTGAGTCTATTTCTTTGGCAGCCTTTGCTGCTTTTACCGCCTTGTCCGATGATCAACTGGAAGAGATCAGTGAGGAGGACTTGGTTTTGGCCGCTAACAAAATTTCTCGAGCTGTGAGTAATATCAGGATCAGGAGAAGAGAAGGACCAATTCGATGCTTTGGATGTGGTCAACCGAATCACATCCATTCTCAGTGCCCCAAGCTTGGAAGAGGTAAACAGGAAGAAGCTAAACCTCAAGATGCATCTAAAGATGCCAAGCAGAATAAGAAACAAATCAAGAATATGAAGATGAAGAAGTATTATCAAAAGGCGTTGGATGAAGCTTTTGCAGCTGTTCAAGAAAACAGTGACGTTGAGTTTGAAGATGATGAAGAAGAAGACAAGAGTATGAACATTGCTGGTGTTTGTCTCATGGCTAAAAGTTTTGAAGATTCTGACGATGACAACGAGGTAACTGGTCCTTCTAGTGTTGAATATTTTCAAGAAGTGATTACTAGACTTGGTTACAAGATTTCTAAATTTGAGAAAAAAATTAGTGAACAAGAAGTTACTATTGATTCTCTTAATATTGAAAATAGTAAATTAAAATCTCTTGCTTCTAATGATGATGAATGCAAATCGTGTGATGTTTTATTTGCTGAAGTGAATGCTGTAAGAGAAGTTAATCAGAATAATTACAAAAAACTTGATGTTGTAACCAAGAAATCTAGAAAACTTGAATCCTGTCTTGCTCTTAGCTTTACAATGAATACTAGATTGGTTGATGAATTGTTCTTGGCTAAGAGAGCTTTAAACAAATGTCGAGTTGCTGTGTTTTGCTAGTTCTATGTTTAACTTGATTAGCTCTAAAAGAATCAAGCAATCTAGTGCTAAACCTTGCTTGACATGTCCTGTTAATGAGATGAAACTTAAACATGCTTTGGAATGTGTTAAACTAATGGAGGAAGTTGTTAAAAGAGATGAAGTGATTTCTTGCAAAAATTGTGCTAGTTTAACTCAAGAGGTTTCTTATTTAAAAAGTTCTTTGCAAAGATTTTCTGATGGAAAAAGGAACCTCAACATGATTCTTGATCAATCTAAAGTTAGCACACACAATCGTGGTTTAGGTTTTGATCCTCATGTTCACTTTTCTAGACATCCTCCTACTGTTTTAAGTATTGTTCAGAATGGTGAAATTTTGACTGAACCTGAACCTAAGACCACTGTATTTAAATCTGCTGGCATCATGTCTTCCTTGAGTGCTTCTTCATCAAAAGTTGTGAGTGCTAAACATGTTGTGAATGCTAAACCTGCTTTTAACACTAAATCTATTGTAAATGCCAAACCTGTCTTTAGTACTACATCGGTTGTTAATGCTAAACCTACTATATCAACTTGTGCTTCAACTCATCGTGATAAGTATACATGTTCCTTTTGTGGCAAAGATGGCCATATTGTTGGTTTCTGTTTTAGACTTGCTAGAAAGCAGAAAAAGGAACGGAAAATTGCTTTTGCAAAACAAAGATGGCAAAAATTGGTTTTTACCTCGAGACAGGCGGTTAGACTGCAGCAGTACCAGCAGTCAAACCGGTGTTATAACCCCCGTCAGAACGGTGGTAAAGCTTTGGTCAGACCGCAGGTTCCTAAGCAGTTAAACCAGCCTTGGGAGCATTTTTCTAAAAGGAAACATATTGAATTTTCTACTGGTTATGTTCCTGTTAGATCTGGTCGTGTGTCTCAGTACTGGATTCCTAAATGTTTATTATCTAACCCCAGTACTGAGACTTCGGCATCTGCTTATGCATAGGCATTTTTGGCGAGGAAGGAGAACGTGTGGATTGTGGACTCCGGTTGTTCACGACATATGACCGGTGATAAAAGTTGGTTCTCCTCTCTCGTGAGGGCATCAAGGAAGGATTCAATCATCTTCGGTGATGCTTCTACTAGTACGATCACTGCAACTGGATCTGTCAAGGTAAGTGACAAATTTACATTGAATGATGTCGTTTTGGTTGAAAATCTAAAGTACAATTTGCTCTCCGTTTCTCAAATTGTGGATGAGAATTTTGATGTTCTGTTTAAGAAAAGTGGAAGTAAAATTTTTGATTTTTCTGGAGATGTTGTGCTTAATATTTCTCGATATGGAAGAGTTTTTAAAGCTGATTTTGAAAGTAGTATTTCTTCTGAAGTTATATATCTTGTTGCAAAGTTTTCTAAAGATGTGATGTTCTGGCATCGCAGACTTGGACATATTGGCTTTGATCATCTAACTAGGATTAGTGGTTTAGATCTTATTCGTGGTTTGCCTAAACTTAAAAAAGATGTTGATTTGGTTTGCTCGCCATGTCGTCATGCTAAAATGGTTGTATGCTCGCATACTCCTACATTTTCTGTGATGACGGATGCACCAGGACAGCTCTTACACATGGACACTGTCGGTCCGGCTAGAGTGCAATCTGTTGGAGGAAAGTGGTATGTGTTGGTTATAGTTGACGATTTCTCTCGTTATTCTTGGGTTTTCTTTATGGTTACCAAAGATGAGGCTTTTGAACACTTTAAAAAGTTTGTATTTTCGATTGGCCATTCAACTTCCTGGATCTTTAAGAACCATCCGAAGCGATAATGGTGGAGAGTTTAAAAACGCTTCTTTTGAGAGGTTTTGCAATGAAAAAGGTCTTGAACATCAATTTTCGTCTCCCCGGATTCCTCAACAAAATGGTGTGGTTGAAAGAAAAAATCGTTCTTTGGTTGAGATGGCTAGGACTATGCTTGATGAGTACAGTACACCTAGGAAATTTTGGGCTGAAGCGGTTAATACTGCATGCTATATTTCCAATCGTGTTTTCTTGAGATCAAAACTTAGAAAGACTTCTTATGAGCTTCGTTTTGGACATACACCTAAGATTTCTCATTTACGTGTTTTTGGGTGTAAGTGCTTTGTGTTAAAGTCTGGGTTTTTAGATAAATTTGAATCACGCTCTCGTGATGGATTTATGTTAGGATATGCTGCCCATTCTCGAGGTTACCGTGTACTTGTTTTAGAAACTAACAAAATTGTTGAGACTTGTGAAGTCACTTTTGATGAGGCTAGTCCAGGTACTAGACCCGAAATTTCAGGTACAATATCACAGGTTCAGGGGAAGGATATATTTGTGGAGGAAAGTGATGACGAGGACGACGACGAATTGTCAGCTGGTCAGACCGGTGGCACAATGTCAGTCAGACCACAGGCAGAAGAGCGGTCAAACAGGCCCGGAGGATCTTCCTCATGTGCTTCAGGTGCGGATGGTGGTGGACCTCCAGAAACCTCTAGTTCGTTAGAACAGGGTACAGAACATGAAAATTCATCTGAAGCCACTGCTCCACTTCATATTCAACGACGACATCCTTCGGAACAAATAATAGGTAACTTGGATGAACGTACTACAAGGTCGAAGCATGGTGATGATCAACTGTTCGTTCAGATTTATGTGGATGATATCATCTTTGGTTGTTCATCTCACCCTTTGGTTGTGGAGTTTGCTGAAACGATGCATAGGGAATTTGAAATGAGTATGATGGGCGAGTTGACTTATTTTTTTGGGATTGCAAATTAAACAAACACCTCAAGGTACGTTTGTGCATCAAACAAAATACACCAAGGATCTTTTACGACGTTTCAAGATGGACAATTGCAAGCCGATGACTACACCTATAGGATCTGCTACTGTGTTGGATCCTGATGAAGATGGTGAAGCGGTTAATCAAAAGGAATACAGGAGTATGATAGGATCATTGCTTTATCTCACTGCTTCAAGACTGGATATACAATTTGCTGTGTGTTTGTGCGCTCGATTTCAAGCTTCTCCGAAAGCTTCACATCACCAAGCGGTTAAACGCATCATGAGGTACTTACAACACACTCTTGAATTTGAAATTTGGTATTCTACTTCATCTTCTATATGCTTGAGTGGTTATTCGGATGCGGATTCTAGAGGCTGTAGAATTGATAGGAAGAGTACCAGTGGTACATGCCATTTTCTTGGTACTTCATTGATTGCATGGTCTTCTCGAAAACAATCTAATGTTGCTTAATCAACTGCTGAATCTGAATATGTTGCTGCTGCTAGTTGATGCTCCCAAATTTTGTGGCTTATCTCAACCTTGAGAGATTATGGTCTTACTTTTGAGAAAGTTCCTCTCTTTTGGGATAATACAAGTGCTATTAATATTGCTTAGAATCCTGTTCAACACTCACGCACTAAGCACATTGATATTCGTTTTCACTTTTTGAGGGATCATGTTGAAAAAGGAGATGTGGAATTAAAATTTGTTGATACTACATTGCAATTGGCTGATATTTTCACGAAACCTTTGGATTCTTCTCGATTTGCTTTTCTTCGGGGAGAATTGGGAGTTATTCATCCTTTTGGCATCAATTAAGGGGGAGTTTTTGGCTCCGTGTTGCATTTTCTTCTTTTGATTTTGTTTTTGCATACATGTTTTAATTAATGCATGGTGTGTTTTAAAACCAAAAAAAAATCAAAAAAAGGAAGAGCTTTGTTTCGTGCCTTTAGTATATTGTAGTACTTGCTTGCAATACTTGTTAGAGAATATGATTAGTAATCTAGCTTGTCTGCATTTTTGGTTTATACATGAGCTTTTGATATTGCTTTTAAGGGAGATGATGCATGACACTTAAATTCTATACTTGAATTAAGTAAATATGCAATATTGATGCTAGCAAATGGGTTGTTTTTAAATGCTTATATATATACTTTATTGATTTGTTATTCCTCAATAGCTTTTTAAATTGCTCAAGAGAATAAAAAAAATCTATGAGAGAAAAAAATGAATACCGAATCCTTGCACAGTCTTGACGACAAGGACGTATTCGATGTGAGCAAAAATAATGGGTGCCGAATCCTTGGACAGTCTTGATGACAAGGACGTACCCGGAATAATTGAGAGAAAAAAAATTGAGCAAAAAGGCTCAAGTAAAAAGGTTAAAAATTCTCTTGGTAATTTTGTGCTAGAGCTAATTTGAGAAAGAGTGATAAATACAATGGGTATATATGTACAGTATTTATTTTTCAATCTATGTGCTTGTACCGATGTTGCATTATAACTCTTTGAAATCATGAATTCTTAATGTTGACTTGATCTTAATTGCCATATCTCAAGTTCATGGTTTTACTTTAGTGCATGCTTGTTAGTTAGCTAGTCACTTTTTCTACCTTGTTATTGCAATACAAGTTCTTGAGTTACTATTGGTATATTGCAAAGCTCTCCGAGAAAAAATGAAAATAAAAAACCTTCATTGATGAATTCATTGTCAAAAGGGGGAGAACAAGTTAACAAAAAAAAATTTGTGCATAATTGTCATACTCAAAGGATTTTCTTTCTTTTCAAAAGTGAGAGATTTTTGCATTGCATGCTTTTTGGAGTTTCTACACAAAAACAACAAAACAAATTTTGAAGTGTTTGCCAATGTGTTCATCAAGGGGGAGATTGTAAGATCATAAGCATGATTAATATTTTCTGATGAACAATTGGCTTGCCATTTGGTTTATAAATTGAATTTGGTTTGGAAACAATTAAGGTGTTGGTGCGAGTGTGTGTAACTAATGTGAGTCAGGTTGCGATATCTGTGCTCGGAAACGGTTGGTTTGTCTATAGTTGTGCAGGTGACTTGAAGTCAATATCGGTCAATGGCGGTGGGATCGTGACTAGGCTCAGGGAGAAGCTGAGGTCCGGACGATCGAGGATGCCAGGTGACGATATTGAATACGAGTTGGCACATGGTGGAGCAACACCGTGTGGGATGGAATCGTAACGGGCTTCACATGTTGTATGTGTAAGCGCCGGAAAAATCAGGAAGTAAATCGGATCAAAACTGGATGAGAAAAGAAAAGGAATGTGCTACAGGGTCGGACACTGTAGCAGCGTCGTCACTGTAGCCCACGGCACTGTAGCAACCGGATCGGATTACTGTAGCGGACCCGGATTACTGTAGCGCGGCGGGTACTGTAGCAGTCGGACTACTGTAGCACGCCTGATTTTGGCATGTTGGATTTAATTAGGAAAACTAAGAGATGAGCCATATTAGTATAAGGAGTCCTACTCCTATTTGGTGATAGACTTTTCGATATAAATAGAGACCGAGGGGTATGCCCCCGGTGTGCTTTTGTGAGACTTAGTTGTTGATTCTAGATCGACGATTTTGATAGGAGTGCTGTTGGTGCACTTTGTAAATACCAGTTGATGCAATAAAGTCAAGATCATTCAATCTACGTTTTCGACTTTCATCTACTGGTGATTTTTTGGATTCCGACGATCCGATCGACGTCATAGGAGTGGCGCGATTCGATGATCTGTTCGGCGGCATAAGCGGCACGATCAAGGTAGCGGCGACACAGGAGCGACGTGATTAAGGTAGCAAGTCTTCGTCAATTTCTTCGACAGATGTAATCCTTTATTCCGCGAAAGATTTTTAGGTTTTGTTTTTCCCTACCATTCACCCCCCCTCTGGTAGGTTTGTTTGATCTTGTTCGATCCTACACTTATCATCTATGAAAGAAAACTTTATATATAAAGGAATATTTTATTACATTAATAAAGAAACTATATCTGACTCTATTAAAATAGACTCTTGTTGCTGACGAGCTATGAGACAGAGTCCACAATAGACTCTACCGTTAAACATGTCCTTATATTTTCGCTTTTGTTTAGACTTATAAGTTAAAATTGAAAATTTTTAATCTTAAATTTTGATATTTTTCTTCGGAGTTTATTTTTCAGTCTTAGTTTTTATATCAAGTACATATAAAAAAATTAATTTATAAATTATTTTTCCCACGATCGCGATGAAGTAAGCGAACCTGAATTTCTGGACATTTCACCTCACCTGGGCAGGCCAAAGATGTCGCCGACCAACCACCGTGACATCACCGGAGAAGACTCGGCGAGGGGCGGCGGCCACGGCGCGGGAACGCGCGTCCGACAACCACGCCGGTGGCGGTGACCGTCGACGTGGACGCGCGTTTGACCCTTCTCCCCCACTAAAACGGAGGCGGCCCGTTTGCTTTGACTTTTCCGAGAGCAACGGGAAAGCACCAGCACGCGCGTGTTGCGTGCCGGATGGGCCCACCACGTCGTATCTTGGATTATCATTTTCCTATTCTTGCACACGGTGGACGTCTGGCATATAAAAATCACTAAAAATATAAAATAATATATTTGGCAAGATATAGGAGTCATATCACTAATTTTAAATTCGACTTCTATATATTTTAAATAAAACAAATTATATATATACACACATCCACATTATCTTTTGCTATTTTTGTTACTATTTAGAAAAGTCGAATTTGAACCTGCATATTTATAGAGTAATATATCATATATTAATCTATTTTTATATATTTTTAATAATTAAATATACACAAGTAATGGGTGGATATCCACTAAGTGCAAAAGTCTGTGTCCCTTGCATGCCTCATCCTTTTTGTTTTGATCGTGAGGTTTTTTCCATCGTACTTTATCTTTTAGTTATAACTTTTACTATATCGTTAAAAACATGTATAAAAAGAATTTATTTACAAATTATTATTTAATTACAAATATATTGTTTTTTTACAAAAACCGAACAATCAACCATTGCTTGGTTATTTGGTTTCAATCCAATAACACTATGTAATTTTATTGGATTTGGGTGGCAGAGATATATTTTTTTGGCACTATAACTTTTTAAAAAGCTGAGCCAATAATTGAAGGAATAATTAACTGTACATACGAGTTGCTCGTAGAGTTGCTTGTAGTGTTGTAGTAGAAGAGTGATCTACTGGTCTGATAGCGTACGCGGCCGCCAACATTATTTATTTTAAAAAAATTTAAGTCTCAAATCCAAAAAAGAAATCCGGAATATAGTCGCTGCACATAAATGAATAGAAAATAAAGAACAGAAATTCTCCAAAGTGTAGCAAACTGGAGTGACACTGTAGCGGCAGTTTGGCAAGTAGTACTACCACTCATTTTTAAGCTAAAAGAAAAAAACAAAAAAAAAAGAAAAAAGAACCGAAAAAGTGAGACCGGAAGCCGGAAGGCGCTGACCACACGCGGCTCACCTCCGCCTATATAGTGCCACCTCACTACCCCCGCCATTTACGCACACTCGAGCTCGATCACTCTCCTCCTCGACCATTTCTCCCAACAAATCATACCTCCGAGCCTCTCACTGAGCTCGAATCGATCGCCAAGAAGCTAGCATAGCTCAATCTGCGAGCTTTTCTATCTTTGAACGGCGAGCGAGAGATACGTACAGCTGTTGGGTGGCCGGCCATGGCGAAGGGCTCCACTAAGCAGGTGGTGAAGCCGATGGAGGTGTCCGTGGAGGCCGGGAACGCCGGGGAGGCGGCGTGGCTGGACGACGACGGGCGGCCGCGCCGGACGGGCACGTTCTGGACGGCGAGCGCGCACATCATCACCGCCGTCATCGGCTCCGGCGTGCTGTCGCTGGCGTGGGCCATCGCGCAACTCGGGTGGGTCGCCGGCCCCGCCGTGATGCTCCTCTTCGCCTTCGTCATCTACTACACCTCCACGCTCCTCGCCGAGTGCTACCGGACAGGCGACCCGGCCACCGGCAAGCGCAACTACACCTACATGGACGCCGTCCGGGCGAACCTCGGCGGCGCCAAGGTCACCTTCTGCGGTGTCATCCAGTACGCCAACCTCGTCGGCGTCGCCATCGGCTACACCATCGCCTCCTCCATCAGCATGCGCGCCATCAGGAGGGCCGACTGCTTCCACCAGAACGGCCATGCCGACCCGTGCCGCAGCTCCAGCAACCCTTACATGATCCTCTTCGGCGCCGTGCAGATCGTCTTCTCGCAGATCCCCGACTTCGACCAGATATGGTGGCTGTCCATCGTCGCCGCCGTCATGTCCTTCACCTACTCCGGCATAGGCCTCTCCCTCGGCATCGCCCAGACAGTCGGTATGTTTGTCCATTCCATTGGTTGTTGTTTAATTACTTCCTTGCTTTTACTGCTTGATCGAGATGCTTACCATGAGCTCCGAATTTGCAGCCAATGGCGGGATCCAGGGCAGCCTCACCGGCATCAGCATCGGCGCCGGCGTCAGCTCCACGCAGAAGGTGTGGCGCAGCCTGCAGGCCTTCGGTGACATCGCCTTCGCGTACTCCTTCTCCAACATCCTCATCGAAATCCAAGTGAGTGACACGATCGATAGCTCTAAAAGATTCCGGCGTGCAGTTTGCTCTGTTCTTCCGAACATGGTTTGCTTACTGCTTGCTCTGTTTCGTCTTCAGGACACGATCAAGGCTCCGCCGCCGTCGGAGGCGAAGGTGATGACGCGCGCGACGCGGCTGAGCGTGGCGACGACGACGGTGTTCTACATGCTTTGCGGATGCATGGGCTACGCGGCGTTCGGCGACGCCGCGCCGGACAACCTCCTGACGGGGTTCGGCTTCTACGAGCCCTTCTGGCTGCTCGACGTCGCCAACGTGGCCATCGTCGTGCACCTCGTCGGCGCCTACCAGGTGTTCGTCCAGCCCATCTTCGCCTTCGTCGAGCGCTGGGCGTCCCGCCGGTGGCCGGACAGCGGCTTCATCGCCCGGGAGCTCCGCGTGGGCCCCTTCTCGCTCAGCCTCTTCCGCCTGACGTGGCGCTCCGCCTTCGTGTGCCTCACCACCGTCGTCGCCATGCTCCTCCCCTTCTTCGGCAACGTGGTGGGGCTCCTCGGCGCCGTCTCCTTCTGGCCACTCACCGTCTACTTCCCCGTCGAGATGTACATCGCGCAGCGCGGCGTGGCCCGCGGCAGCCCCAGGTGGGTGTCGCTCAAGACGCTCAGCGCGTGCTGCCTCGTCGTCTCCATCGCCGCCGCCGCGGGCTCCATCGCCGACGTCATCGACGCGCTCAAGGTGTACCGGCCATTCAGCGGCTGATTATCCCGCGTGCGTTGCGTTCGAATGTGACGGGCGTGCGCTGGTTAATTCACTTCTTTAATTTGCAATATCACACACCACAAAAAAAGGAAAAGAAATGTAACAAGCTGTGATTTTTCACTGGAGCCCATGAAGAATCTTGTTATTATTGGTAAACTAATTTTTCTCCCTAGTATTCATTGCATTCCATTGGAAAAATTATGGATGTAGTTAGATGGCACAAGGTGCTAGTTGTAATCACAAGTGCAAGGGATATATAGTGAAAATATATATAGTTATTTTTCCAATGGTTATCTTAACGTAGTTATCATTGTACAATACCTGTTGTACCGCAGAAAATTCAGGTACTATTTCAAGAGGAGATATATCTAATCATGTCACCTGTATGTTGTTCTTCAATATCATCTCTATGGTTTTGAGATGAACAAAAGTCTTACCTCTAGTACAGCAAGTGTGGAGCTTGTTGTTAATTAAAGCTCTCGCAATTCCTCCGTATCCAAACAAGCCCCTTAAAAGGACCCGAGTGATAAATATGTAGTACTATGTAGTATATTTTTAAGAGTAATACTCCCTCTATGTTTTTTAATGACGTCATTGACTTTTATATTTACGTTTGAGCATTCGTCTTATTTAAAAAATATATAACTATAAATTATTTCTTTTATAATTTGATTTATTATTATGAGAGCTTTAAGTATGACATATAATTTTGCATATTTGGATAAATTTTACGAATGATCAAATATAAATATAAAAGTCAACGACGTCGTATAAATAAACATGGAGGAAGTATTAATGTTCAAACTAGCTGACAGACTCTTTTGGCAGGATTTTTTAACATGACGGACAAACTACTGTTACTGGAATTAAGTCTCTATACCCTGGAGGAGATCATGATCTACTCTAATCATCCACCAACTAAATATCTCTTTGAGATGCCTACAAGAATAACACTCATGCCCTGAATCAAATTTTCGCACGACATAATCCCACAACATATAGTAGTGGGATATCACATTAAGGATTAAATTCCTTCATCCCATTTCACAACTTGCATTATTAGTGGCTCTTATCACAAAAAGATAAAGTATGACACCCAAAATCGTGTGATTAGAGCAAGTTCAATAGTATAGCCAATTACTAGTTTCAATTCATCTATAGCCAATCTAATAACCAATGCATACAATAGTTAGCTACAAAACATCAATACATGGTCCCACATGTCATACACATATTTTGTCTTGGAGCCCGTGTGCAGCTAGCTATAAATTAGTAGCCCATCTCTCTTCTCTCTCCTCTTATCTCATTAAAATATGCTTATAGCTGACTTATAGCATGCTACTGTACTGCTCTTAACGAAGCCTCTCATGAAAAGAACAAATCATTGGGATGATTTATTCTTTTCTTCAGAGAGAGAGAGGGGAAATCATTGGAGATTTCTCTTGACCATCTTACTGGTCTGCCTGTCAATGGTGGCACATCAAGCAAGATAGCATGCCTAGATCTCTGGAACAAATCATTCTGGAAAACCCCATTTGCAGAGGAATATCGCCATCCATCTCAAAGTGGAGAATCTTAGGTAGACAGATGAGTGATCATGAATTCATGATAAGCCTCTCCTTTGCATTTCTCTCCAATGAGAAAACGGGTGGTCAGACAAGTAGGACGAGAAATGCAGGTACTAGTCAGGCAAAGGAAGCTCATCTGGACCATTTATGTTGCTTTCTCTTTGGACCCCTCTTTTTATTTTTCTCAAATTTCAGGCACATGATATTGCAGGCAGGCAGGCCATAGGAGAGAAAAAGAACGGCTCAGCATAATTTTTGAAATCCTTGCCGATCTGTACCTAAGCTATACTTGTCTCCCTCTCAAGTTTTGGAGTTTGGTACTTGAAGATAAAAGATACCAATAAACACCTAAATCCGGAATTAACCGACGTGCGTATTTTTGTAACTATGATAGTAAAGTTATAGGTGTATATAGATCATCTATTGTGGTTCAATAATATGAGTTCTGTGAGGTCTAAGAATGATACATGGATGGATGAGTGTGCCTAGTGAGATGGTGGCTAGTATAAGCTTGCACAAGCCACATGCTAGCCATCAAGATAGGAGAGGAGATATCATCACAATCAGAGTGATGGCAACACAATAGCATCAATAAAACTTGCACCACTACTGCTACTCCCACACAACATAGATAAGTCAAGGTTCACTTCATTACATTCCTTTACACGAAAAAAAAGTACACTAGTAAATTAATCAGTACTACAACGGCCATGTTTGGCATCTCCAACAATTTACCAAGATTCTCTCATTTTTTACGCGCACGTTTCCCAAACTGCTAACTAGAGTGTTTTTTGCAACACTTTTCTATAGGAAAGTTGCTTAAAAATCATATTAATCTATTTACAATTTTTGATAACTAATAATTAATGAATCGTATACCAATCTATTGCTACGTTTCTATGCCAGATAACTAACCTTCCTTTCCTCTCACCGAACGTGGCCAACATGCCATAACACACAGGCATCCTAAATGATCAAATTAAATGGGCACACTAGCTAGCAAGGTTGATAGCTAAGGTAGACCAAAGTATCGGTCACTATACTTGATAGCACTGAGTGGTACCGTTGCATGTGCCGGAAAACAGTGGATAAAAAGTTAGTGATCTCTATTGTCTCCACTGAGAGTTTGTTTGCTCATACAGGAGTGTCTCTGTTGATCCAACCTTTGGCACTGGCTAGCATGTAGGAGTGGGGTTTTCAGTTCATATGAAAGTCAACCCCTTATATTAATAATTGGTTGTTCACCTTTATATCTATTGTCAACGCGTCTGCTCGAGCAAATCGTTGGCCAACAGGAGTGCTGAGATGTATGAGTTAAATCCGCGTCAACTTACCGAGGTCAACGGTGGAGAGGGAGAGAGAGGATGGGCACTATTAATCGTAGATTATAGCTGAAAATTTTGTGAGATATGATTTTTTTTCTAGTTTGGTTTAACATTACCGCTCCTCTTGGAATATCATGTACCAATTACTATTAACAAATAGCTAGAGAGTGCTAAACATTATAACTAATAGAGTTCTCTCTCCGTTTTATTTTATTTGACATCATGGACTTGTACATCTTTGATCATTTGTTTTATTCAAAAAATTTATATAATTATTAATTAATTTATTATGATTTAATTTATCATTGTAGAAACTTTAAGCATGAATTATAGTTTTGCATATTTAGATAAAAATTTGAATAAAATGGATAGTTAGATATACCTCAAAAAGTCAACGGCGTTATATAAAAAATATAGGAAGTATCAATCATGCAACCAACAATATTTATTAATTAGTTACATTCCACATTTACCAAGCAGAGAATTCTCTACGCCCCAAAAGTGTCTTGTACAGACGAGATGAACATGATTTCATCGTTCGGTTCATAATTTAAAACAACATGCATACATAATCACCGACTTCTTTTATTGGGTACTGTATTTTTAGAAGAGAGTGACAATAATTTGCGCCTTAGATTTACGAAACAGCCAATAGGGTACTGGCAATTTTATTAAAAAGGGAGAAACAAGATGATGGTACTAAAGTGATATGTATAATTTAGTTTGGGTAGTATCACAGTATTCTTCGATACTATACTACACTACGTATTCCAATACTTGATAACATTGTTGCCACCTACACCGCTCATCTGACCACTTGCTCAGGTCAATGTACCGTAGGCTGTTGGCGAAAAAAATGAACACGTTAGCATCTTATAGCCAGCAAAAAAAGTTAGTAAGAGTATCTCCAACAGACTCTCTAAGTTAAAATTTGACTACTTTAGCAAAAATTTCCACTCCAATAGTATCTCTACTAGAATGGCTAAGCTAAATGACTGGCCAAACTCCTTCCCTCAATGGCCAAATTTGGCCAGCCCAAATTGCCTTGCCATTTGTGGGCCCCACATTAGAGTGCTAACTGCTCGAGCTGCCTCTCCCACGGCAATGACTACCACCGCCAGCTTTCGCCGTCAGGACGACTATCGGGGACGACCGCCGTCGCCAGCTCGAGGATGTACCCGCGGAGGCTGCCGCCGCCGCCGCTGCTGCGCAAGGTCGTGGAGGCCGTCGCCGCCGCCGCCGTGTTCGGGGACAACCGCCGCCGCTAGCTCGAGCCCGGTTCTAGCCGCCGGCGCCACCATCCGGGGCCGCCGGCTTGTCGTCGAGGTTGTCGCGCCACGTCGCCTGCCTCTATGCCGCGGCGCCGTGCCTCCCCGTGTTGCCTCCGGCCGGCCGGCCTCCTGCTCCGCTGCCTTTGCCGCCGTGAGGAAGAAAAGGAGAGAGAGAAAGAAATTAAGAGAAAAAGAAAGAGGGGAGGGAGAGAAAAAGAAAGAGAAGAGGATGACACGTGGGGCCTAGGTGTTATGGACTTGGAATAGAGAGAGTGGATGTAGAGACTGTGGAGTAAAAAACGAATTTGAGTGGCAAAATGAATGGAAAGTGACCAAATAGACATTTGGAGAATCCAATTTGAGCTGTCTGTTAGAGATGCTCTAAGTGTATACCCTTTTATCTATACACGATTCTCACCGATGGTTTTTATTTCTTTATCTTCAGTCTATACCTCTCATGTGGCCCCACAATCACATCGCCTAGTAGCAATCGTAGCATGTTGTTTCTCTTGCTTTGGTTCACGTGTGTTGTCGACGATAAAATAGTCACCCGTTCATGCTCTCTCTCCTTTCCAGCTTATCCACAAATCCAACATGGTAGTTCTATCACCAGCTAGAGTAGTGTGTTGTACTCGCTCTCATGGCCATAATCTCTCCAAACCCTGAGAAACCCTCGTACTTTCCCTTCTCCAATGTTGTTCTCACCCTAAAACGTAAACCCTATATTTTCTGCTGGAGTTCTATTACCATCACCCCCGTCGAGAAGTCAATGCTAGTGATGAATCTTCTTCCTCTCGTCTGGATTCTTCCTCCTCCCACCGGGCTGTTCACTGACCATTTGATTTTAATCCAACGGCAGGGAGCCACTGATCGAAATATGGGAGGATTTAAATTAGTTATGTGAAGGCTAGCATTTCCTTTAAGAATATGTACGATATGTTTACATTTCTACTTATACGTGTCCTCTTAATAAGGGATATACACATTGTCGTTGCATTTATTCTCATTCAATTAGTGTCCATCCCAATTAATAAACGAGTAGGGGCGAAGCTAGAAAATTAGTTTATTGAGGTCACCGGGGTCAGAATACACTAATCTTACTTAATTTAGTACCATCTTAACTGTCTAAACAATATAACAATGGATTTTGTCGGAGGTCATCAGGGTCGGCTGACCCCGACCAATACACTATAGCTCCACCCCTGTAAATGAGCACATGTCTAAGTCAAAAAGAAGAAGATGAGCACATGCATATGCTCCATTGAAGTACGCTACAATGTAACCAAACAGTATGAGTAGTAGCTAGAAGCATGCAATTAGTGTCGACGTCAAAAAGTGATCGCTGATGTGTCACACACGAACGTCTGGAAGTCACTCTAATACCGCTCCAGTGCAGAACCTAAATTCTTAGAAGGTGCGCAGGCATGCCAGTCAGTTTGATCCTGCAATTGACAAGATAAACAGTAAAATAAGCCGATCGGCTATTGAGCCGATATGTAACTAAAAATCCAGCCGATCAGATGTTGATATAGTAGCGGTTAGTCGATAGGCTGAGCAATCGGCTGTCAAAGCTTGGATCGGTTGGGAATCCGATACATATAAACTCAAATAGTTAAATAAACAATGAAATCCTTTGCTATGATCGCCAATACCAATTTGTATGTAAATCTCATAAGCCGATGCAGCACAAAATAATTACCGGTCTATGTAAATCCAGCCGATTGGTATAAAAATAATACAGCAAGACAACCAACTACTCTATTGTTGTAAATATAATAAACAATATATCCGCAAATATCATCGGCTATAAATGACTGACAAACGACTAAGATCTATAAAATATCTAGCCTAGATTACTAAAAATAATCATAGAAGATCGGACCAAACCGAGACAGTTTAATATTACATCTTTTCTTAACTGAATCCAATAAAATAATTTTTTAAATTTTGATGTTAGTAATAAGCTGCTCTCGTGGATGGATGCTTTCGAGTTTCACAAGTAACTCAACACTCTAGCGTGCAACACTGCAACAGGTTAGAAGAATCTTTCGCCACACCACAGACATATAGACATGATAGTAGTATACATGTATTTTGGGCGAATTTGTTAGCCTACCACCAAAGCTTAATTCCCTTTTTCCTTCTCCCAAAGTCCCAAAGGCCAAAACGCATGATTGATATTCCCAAACTAAATCCTAATCAGTTTTATGCCATGCATGTGACGACTTTCTTGTAAAGTTGTACCGGATTGATGACACGTGTCCAGCTGTGAGTACAGCCGTGCGTGGCAGCTGCTGCACCCTCCATATATATATCCACGCTTCATCTGCATGCGCGTCGACATGGATAGTATCCTCTTCGCCGTCGCCGTCGTGTTTGTCGTCTTCTCCGACGACGACGTAGGAAGCCGACCAACCTGTACTGCCATTGATTTCCTGGCGCTGGCACTGCGGTGTCCTCGCCCCGGCGGGCTTGCCGCCGCGCGCGTTACCTACTTGCATGACTTGACACCCACATGATTCTAAGTTTTAACTGGCGTTTATTCTCTAATGAGATCCCTTGCATTATTTGTTACTACGTAGATCATTGATGTTGGTCAAATGATTTATGCATAATTTTTTATAGGTATATTTAGCAATTAAAAAGAGGCTAAGAAGTAAACTCTATATTTAAGCTTTAATTTAGATTATAAGCATAAATAAACATATAAACGAAAAAAATAGTAGACCTATAAATAACGGAATTAAATACTAAAAACTTTTTAAAAAAATTGTTTTATAAGAACCAGTGAATGATCATACGGTCTATCCTTTCAAAAAAAAAAAAGCATAGTGAACTAAATTTATTACGGAAAAGCGTGACAACGAAAAAAAACACCAAAATCCACGGGTGAGAAGCGAGAAAGAACAAACCGGGCGGGCAGGGCAGCCGTGTGGCGGCGACAGCTCGCCACGCGCGTCGTCGTATTCGTATATAGCATGTCGATCTCTGCGACGGACGAGATATATAATATAGTGACAGCGACGGGCGGGCGCGGCGCGCGAGCGGAAGGCCGCGTCGATCGATCGTTAGGTTGGGTGATTTCAAATCAATTCCACCGGCGGATTCTACAGGGATAGAGATGGCCGGGGACTTGAGACCTGATGGATATTTAGATTATGTGTATGAACTAAATATATTATCTGTGGGTATATAATCAGACAAATACCTTCACCCGATGGGTACGTGGGTACGGAAACGTTCCTATGATCCCCATATCCGTTTACCCATGAGTAATAAATACCGTAAGTTTAAATGTACGTCGTAGCCCAATATCAAATTAGCCTAGACCAATTAACCAAAACCCTAGGTATTTAAACCAACCATATCTTTTCCATCACACTATATGAATGTGTGATGTCTTAAAGTATCTCGTATCTAGTGTAATATACTATATGAAAACTATGAAATTTAGATTGTTTTAAACTGTTGTGAGTATATGGGTGACCTTACGGATAAGGTCTACCCAAGCAGGTATGGGTATGGAGAAATTTTTCTACTCGTAACAGGTATAGATATTTGATGATATAAAATTTTACAGGTGAATATGGGTATAAGGTATCAATACCCGATAGGTATTTACCTATTGCTATCCCATAGTCATGGATCGGATGCCGATCGTGTCGTCGTCGTCGTTTTCTCCGCGTGCCGGCCTGCCGACCTGCACTGCACGCGCGCGCCTGCCTCCAACGCTACGTACGCACTGCGCTACGACGACGGACCGGCCCGCCGGTGACGTTACGGAACAACAGATTGCTCCCAGCGAGGGAGAGAATAAGGAGCCCAACTTTGGCATACAGGTTAAAAAAACAAAATGATATATTTATAAAAGAAAAATAATTTATAACTATATATATATATTTGTTTTTAAGTTCGATAAAAATATTAAAAAATAAATTACGATGAGGATGTTGTTAAAATACATATTAAATTAAATTTAGGTTTTTAAATATAAGTATAAGTGAAAAGCTAAGGTGAGAACGAAAGAAACAGCGACACGATCGGCTAGGGGTACTGTAGATATTATTACTCCACTTACGTACGTACCTGCCTGCCTGCAGATGAAAGATACTTGTTAGCAACCAAGATGCAGAGCTGATGGGTGATCAACATGAGGAGGAGTCTGTGCGCCCAGCTGAGTGAGGAATTGGCGGGATCTCGGCCACGTTCGACACGGGTTCGTCGAAGCAACGTTCGTGTTTCTGAGTGGGCCGCGGCCTAGCCGCTCGTCTGTGAGTTGGCAGTAGCGTGTGGGGGTTAAATACTGTTCACTGTAAGACAAAACACTTGGCTTGTGATTTACGGAAAGGCGGCTGTGCCGACGGCGGAGGAGGGCTCGGTTGAGTCTCCGACGAACTCTATCGTGTGTTCTTCTGTTCTTCCTTGAGTGAATGCCTAGGGCTTAACAATACTCTACTGTACTGTTACGATCGAGCTAGCCGTGTCGTATTTTGTGGCGTGACCTACAGCCCGTACTTACTTTTTTACTAGTTTGATATTCTGTATCCTTTTGGACAACGACTTAGTATTTAAACCTATGATTTTTTTCACTATAATTTTCTGTTATAAAATATAGAAACACAAATAAATATTTATTCATATTCAAATATTTTTAAGGGCTCTATACATATTATTCTGATGTCTTTGACCCAAACACTTTAAAAAGTTACAAAAATAATCAAAATTATAAAAACTCGCACTTAATCATATCTCCAATTCCAGCTATATAGCTCCGCGTTCGGCAACGGAATTAGTTATCTGACACAGAAAACATACTATATAGATTAGTCCATGATTAATTAATTATAAATTAGTTATAAAAAAATTGAAACATAGGTTAATATTATTTTTCCTAAAGTAACTTTTCTATACAAATTTTTCTACAAAACAACACATTATTTAGTACCAGTAGTTCAGAAGACGTCCAGGGAAAACTGAGAGAATCATAAGGAGAAGAACGCCGTAGCTTTCTTTTCTCGTTGGTGAAAGGTCGATCACCAACAAGTTAGTACAGTAGTGCATCGATCACCAACATATGTATGTGAAAAGTGGTCCTCGCGATGTGCGTTTTTCGGTGGCCAACTTTCGTAACCCGTGTTAGTGTTTGTTCCTCGATTAGAAAGATGATTTCTGCACACCATCCTTAGCCTTTTTACACGTGCCAAGACTCTAGAGATATATAGCTCGTGTGATTAGTAAGTACTCCTACTTCACTAGTTAATTATAGCAAGCCCCTTTGCAGTTTCCACCCCAACCGCACTACCCATTTTACTGGAATAGGACGACGACGACGATCCAAAAATATCACCTTTTTTTTCTTTTTTACATCAACAAGCACAAGGTGGTGTAATTAATATGAGCTTGTGCGTTTGCCTTGTTGCATGTGCTTTACTTGGTGGTAAAATATAATATGTGCACTTTTAGCTTTTAATGATTGGTTAATGATCGAATTTAGCTCTTTTCTACAAGGTTGCCTTCTTGTGTTTATACATAAATGTACTGCCTCTGTGTTTTTTAATGGTCGACGTAGTTAACTTTTAAAAAATATGTCTGATTTATGTTTGTCCTATTTTTTTTAAAAAAATATGCAAAAGTATATGTACGTTAAGTTTATTTAATGATATAAACAAATCACACTAAACAAATAATTTTAACATATTTCTTATTTATAAGATGAATAATAAAGGTAGGACCGAAAATATTCCACGGGCACTGAACATACAAATCTGAAGAGAGCATACATAATATTTCCGACTCACATGCAGCTAGCTTGCTATCATGTACTCCCTCCGTCTCAAAATAAACCATTTTTTCACTTTTTACCTTTAATTTTTGACTCTTCGTTTTATTCAAATTTTTTTTGCGATTGATATTTTTGTTTTTATTAGATGATAAATTATGAATAGTACTTTACGTGTGACTAATTTTTTTCTAATTTCTTGAAAATTTTTCAAATAAGACGGATGGTCAAACGTTAGACACGAAAACCAGAGAATTCGTTTTTTGGGACAGAGGGACGTATGCTAGGAACAAAAACAGTTCATAAACAATATTATTTTTTATCTATTTGGTATGGTCAAGAATTTTCTATATTATAAATTTAAATATGCAGTGATGACTTCGATACGACATGGACAGAAACTAATAAAAACAAAATTTATAAATAAAAATGTTCCAAAATATATAATTTTATACTATTTTTGTGAAAATGGTATCGGTATATTCTGGAGTTTCTACATCCCCCACCCACCCACAGGTATAAAAAACCGTATTAATCCATCCTAGGCTTATGAAAAATAGCTTAAAAACTCAAGTTATATCTAGTTGACCCAAGTGAGCAAGGACTATTGGACTACGCATTGCTCATATAAACTGCATTTATGTAATATCAACTGCAAATTAAGTAGTAGTAATAGTTGTCTATCCCAAGTCCCATGCAACATACAAAAAGCTACCTAGCCGCATTTATGTAATTGCGTCGTTAACTGAAAGCAAAATGATTGACTTGTCTCAGCACTCACCGTGTGAAATTAAAAAGAACCGTGGACATAAACCAGAAAGAAACGTGGGTGGCATGCACCTATTTATACTGAATATATAATGATATATATATATCATTATTTTCGACGTGCATTTTCACGTACCGACCAATATTAATATATTTCCGTGCCGGTGATTCCGTTTTCACAATTCTGACAATACCAATATCATTTTCGTTTCCGTTTCCATTTCGGAAAAGAAAATATGAAAACAAAAATTGATTGATATATAGTTTTCTGACGTATTCATCCCTAATTCTCCCCATCTCCTACTTGCTGGATTGGAAGTGCGAGTTTTTGGGTTTCAGGGACTAATTTGAAATTAGGATCCATGTAAGGTCCACGTGGAATCTAAATGCACCAGACGGCATGAACACATTACAATGAACAAGTTTTTTATCTATCGCTTGACCATCATATTATTTGAAAGATTAATTTATAAAAAAAGTCAAAAAAATATAGCCATCCATAAAGTACAATAAAAATATTAATCATAATTTTTTTAAATAAGATGAAAATCTAAAAAATGTATCAAAAACTTAAAAATAAAGTTATTTTGAGATGGATGGAGTAAAAGCTATATCGATCCCATACTGCCGTGCAAATATTCTAACCTTCATTTCAGTAAGTTTGTTGAGATCTTTAAGAGTTGGCCAGTGTGCATGCATGGCTCCGCTATATGTGTTCTTACAACTTTTCCAAGGAGTTGCATATGTAGTTAAGAGATAAACACACTATCTACCATACGCAAATCAATATATACCTAACGGAGTATAAAGTATGTGGAGAAGATAAATAAATAATTGGAAACCACACACTGGCATTGTGGCATACATGCAAAAGTGCAAACTTATCCTTGAGATAAAATGGCGTTCAAGGTCCAATAAAACTACATGCCAAGATTTTAAGTATTTTTGGTTATTTAGCAAAGATTAAGGTTGAGAAAAAAAACTATAATGTCATTTAGTAATGAGAAATAATCAAGGTGAGATGATGGGTGGGGATAAAATGGTAATAATCTTGAATAAGAAATGGTTGATAGGATAAGTAGTATCATAAATAATGCTAAAATTGATTATATTTTCAGATAAGATTTAAATGATACTTTTATATATATATATATATATATATATATATATATATATATATATATTGAGATCACAAGAAAGTAGTTAATGAGGTGATGCAGAAATATATAAAAATTAATCCCAGAAAAGAAATGGTTTAGAACTATGCTGCTGGAACGTAGTGCATATGTGTGTCTGGTCGCTTGTCACAGAAAAGGTGACGCTGATCGCTGAAATCGAATCGTCAAAAGGTGACGGCAACTTGTCCGGTCTTCAGCTATCATTGAGGGGAGGGGATAACAATAATCAGTTAGATGGAGCTAGCCAAGAACAAATTCGATCATGAGATCCATTTTCAAACTCTTTAAATTAAGTCAAAAGTTATGGAGGACCATGCACTATATATATAGTATGGCTTAGGAAGTTTTCACAAGTTTTCCTACCGATTAAGAGGAAGAGAAGCACATCACTGTGTAAGAATTTCTAAGTGCATGGCTCTAATTCTGTTGACCCATTGTCCCTAGCTAAACACTAGTACATGTCGTGTTCTGAAGACTATCGATGTCTGAAAACGATTACTAATCGTCCATGCACTATATGTCCTAGGAAGTTTGCACAAGTTTTTCTACCGAGAGATCAACACATCACTATAATGATTTCTTACGGCATCTATAAGAGATGTCTAAAATTGATCCCTAAAACTAAAATTTAGAAATTGAGTAAGAAAATATATCTCCAACAGGTTTGTAAAAACATTCCTAATATTTACACATGCCTAAGACAAGAATACTTGTTCCTAATACAAGTTATTTATTTTTAGATTTCTGTTAGAGAAGGGCATAAATTTTATGCCTAATATTTTTTTATGAACTCAATACAAACTTTTGGAAAGCAAAGTATTAGTATTCTCTTGGAGATACTCTTAGTATATTTCAGTTGACCCATTGTTGCTAAACTCTGGTACATGTCGTGTTCCCGAAACTATATCAAGGTTCGAAGACGATCATAGGAAATATTACCAATCATTTAGTAGAGTCTATCATACATGTGCTGACAAGTAATTAATCATGAAGTTAATTACCGTGTTGTTAGCATGGGTTAGTGCAACATCTTAAAGCGGGAGATCGATCGATGGCAATCTTATCGCCAATTAGTATGAACTTACAAAGCTGACAAAGAGATCCATCGTTACACATCATATCCAACCAATTGCAACGACGTCGATAGCAACAAGAGTTCATCCATGTATGCTTGACACATATGGTTTATCTTGAGGAGAAACTATATATCGACCATAATATTCGTCTCGTAAATGATTATCAAAGATTAATTATCTACGATAAAACTTTTCTAGTAGCATACAACACCAATAATTCGGGGATTCAACCCTATAAAAGTATTCTCTTTGGTTTCTAATGTTTGATGTTTGATGTCATTAACTTTTTGAGCATATGTTTCCTGATTTGTTTTATTAAAAATTACACAATTATACCTTCTTTTGTTGTACTAGGTTCTATCATTACAAGACATATCTAAATAGTGGATTTCAGATAGATCTAGATCGAGAGGGGAATTCTTCAAAATCAAGGGTGGTCGATCAAGGGATCGACCACCTGCGCGACCTGCTAGAACCACCCATATTAAAAGTTAACTAGTATCGGTCTATCGTGCTATATACCGTTGTTTGTCGACATACGAAGGTTTGACATATATTATTTTACTTCTTCTATGTGCAAATATATGATGTTGATTAGTTAAAAATTGAACTAACCAATGCGAAAAAAAAGAAGGGAGTGGATATAACTGTATGCTGTGTGTAGTGTAGTGTAGTGTAGTGTCGCCGAGCTGGAAAGATCGCTGTACCATTTGTTTGCCGTGCTGCTGCCGACGGCTTGGATAGAGAGTGCATGCATGCACCAGGACGAGATTCCACTGATGGATCATGGAGATATTACGCTGCCGTTATCACAGTTTCAGGCTATCTATCCAGGTCGATCGACTGCAAGAGTCAAACTCCCATTAACTAACCCTCTTGTGAATGCAACACGAGCTACCAATGCACTACTACTCTGGATTAAATGCTCTATTCGTTTTATATTATAATGTGTTTAAATTTTATTTAGATTTAAATTTTATTTAGATTTATTCAGGATTGGTGGCTATATGGTATATATGTGTTCAGATTAACTAGTATCCTTAAAAATATAGAAAAAGTGAGAGAATGTTATAATAAGAAATGGAGATACTATGATATTGTTGGTATATACAGTAATACACCGGGGATATGATAAAAACTTGCCTCCAACAAATATTGGCTAATGTAAGAAATATTCGTTATTTTTTAAAAATTATTATTGGCCAGATGTTTGTCCTTCTCTTAATTACATTCGGGTTCAAAACTTCAAATACAAGGATTGGCAAAAGTTGTCTGTTACAAGGGAAAATCTCACTTTATAACCATGAACTTTCATGAAGGTCTGTACAACCATGAAGTACAGACTTGTTTGTAAGACTTTGAATGTTTAGAGTTACATTAACTTTTTTTTTTGCTTTTGCTTATCCTTACAAGCCAAATTTAGAATTTTCAATCTTAAAGTTGGATCTGATTTTGAGTTTTTTTATCTTAGTTTATTTTTCATACTTGGCTTTTAAATCGCTAAGTTATACTCACAAATTATATTTTATTTACAATTATGTCATTTGGTTTTCTGGTGTAAAGACAAACAATCATCCCGTTATAAAATCAGAATATTTTTATAGAAAACAACTATTAGTACAAACCAATGAAGCAAGGGAAACTAGTATTCCTTCAAGGACAAGATGTTTACCTGGAATATTTTTTTTCTAATCCCCTCCCTTTTTTTGGTATTAAAGGGAGTTATGATAATCTTATTTGTTGTGGCTTGTAAAGTTTCGTTAATTGGCTTTCATCTTAATCATTTTGCAAAATGCAAATTCATGTACATTACTGTTTCTAGTAAGAAGACAAGCAAGTGTGAGTGAATCAGAAGTTGTGTAACATTTGTTGTTCATGTTAGGTTAAGCTTTAAACTTGAATTTTACTTTGCAGCTTATATATTAGGCCAACCAAGATACAATTCGGGTTCAATTTTACCTGTTTGAGCGCTACAAAATGCTCAATTACATTTCAACCCCTCCAAGGATTTCACAGTTTTACTCCCTTGTACGTCTATATATTCCGTAAAAAAAAAAAGATTTACTGCCCACTTTAACTAGTGGACGCTCGCTGCTCGGAGCAGTGGACGCACAAGCGCGGGATAATCAGCCGCTGAATGGCCGGTACACCTTGAGCGCGTCGATGACGTCGGCGATGGAGCCCGCGGCGGCGGCGATGGAGACGACGAGGCAGCACGCGCTGAGCGTCTTGAGCGACACCCACCTGGGGCTGCCGCGGGCCACGCCGCGCTGCGCGATGTACATCTCGACGGGGAAGTAGACGGTGAGCGGCCAGAAGGAGACGGCGCCGAGGAGCCCCACCACGTTGCCGAAGAAGGGGAGGAGCATGGCGACGACGGTGGTGAGGCACACGAAGGCGGAGCGCCACGTCAGGCGGAAGAGGCTGAGCGCGAAGGGGCCCACGCGGAGCTCCCGGGCGATGAAGCCGCTGTCCGGCCACCGGCGGGACGCCCAGCGCTCGACGAAGGCGAAGATGGGCTGGACGAACACCTGGTAGGCGCCCACGAGGTGCACGACGATGGCCACGTTGGCGACGTCGAGCAGCCAGAACGGCTCGTAGAAGCCGAACCCCGTCAGGAGGTTGTCCGGCGCGGCGTCGCCGAACGCCGCGTAGCCCATGCATCCGCAAAGCATGTAGAACACCGTCGTCGTCGCCACGCTCAGCCGCGTCGCGCGCGTCATCACCTTCGCCTCCGACGGCGGCGGAGCCTTGATCGTGTCCTGAAGACGAAGCAGAGCAAGCAGTAAGCAAACCATGTTCGGAAGAACAGAGCAAACTGCACGCCGGAATCTTTTAGAGCTATCGATCGTGTCACTCACTTGGATTTCGATGAGGATGTTGGAGAAGGAGTACGCGAAGGCGATGTCACCGAAGGCCTGCAGGCTGCGCCACACCTTCTGCGTGGAGCTGACGCCGGCGCCGATGCTGATGCCGGTGAGGCTGCCCTGGATCCCGCCATTGGCTGCAAATTCGGAGCTCATGGTAAGCATCTCGATCGAGCAGTAAAAGCAAGGAACTAAACAACAATCAATGGAAGGGACGTACCGACTGTCTGGGCGATGCCGAGGGAGAGGCCTATGCCGGAGTAGGTGAAGGACATGACGGCGGCGACGATGGACAGCCACCATATCTGGTCAAAGTCGGGGATCTGCGAGAAGACGATCTGCACGGCGCCGAAGAGGATCATGTAAGGGTTGCTGGAGCTGCGGCACGGGTCGGCATGGCCGTTCTGGTGGAAGCAGTCGGCCCTCCTGATGGCGCGCATGCTGATGGAGGAGGCGATGGTGTAGCCGATGGCGACGCCGACGAGGTTGGCGTACTGGATGACGCCGCAGAAGGTGACCTTGGCGCCGCCGAGGTTCGCCCGGACGGCGTCCATGTAGGTGTAGTTGCGCTTGCCGGTGGCCGGGTCGCCTGTCCGGTAGCACTCGGCGAGGAGCGTGGAGGTGTAGTAGATGACGAAGGCGAAGAGGAGCATCACGGCGGGGCCGGCGACCCACCCGAGCTGCGCGATGGCCCACGCCAGCGACAGCACGCCGGAGCCGATGACGGCGGTGATTATGTGCGCGCTCGCCGTCCAGAACGTGCCCGTCCGGCGCGGCCGCCCGTCGTCGTCCAGCCACGCCGCCTCCCCGGCGTTCCCGGCCTCCACGGACACCTCCATCGGCTTCACCACCTGCTTAGTGGAGCCCTTCGCCATGGCCGGCCACCCAACAGCTGTACGTATCTCTCGCTCGCTGATCAAAGATAGAAAAGCTCGCAGATTGAGCTAGGCTAGCTTCCTGGCGATCGATTCGAGCTCAGGGGGAGGCTCGGAGTGTGATTTGTTGGGAGAAATGGTCGAGGAGGTGAGTGATCGAGCTCGAGTGTGCGGAAATGGCGGGGGAGTGAGAGGGGAATATATAGGCTAAGGTTGCCGCGTGTGGTCAGCTTCCTCTTTTTATTTTTTTTTTCCTTTCTTCTATTTTTTCTATTTTCGGGTTTTTTTTTCTGTCATTAGCTATACAAGTGGCTGTCTCTTAAAGTTAGTTGCTAATGCTAATGGCCTAAAGCAGCGTGTGTTTCCTTAGAGCATGCATGGCTATTGTGTGAGGTTTTGAGTGTCAGCTAGGGCTAGAGGAGCTTCACATTTGGGACATCAATGACAAGGTTAGTTGGTTAGTTAGTTAGTTAGTTACTCCCTCGATCTGCATGTTAGAACTAACCAACGTCAAACAAAAAATTGGGATGAAGTATTAGCTAGGACTTGTATCACTTCATTCTAGATATCAAGTTCCACAATCGTCCTTAATGGTACCGCCAAAATATTTTAGTTGTTTCGCTAGTACCTATACCTATGTTGCAGGGCATATAATTTTGGTTTGGAATTTCAGATATTTCATGTTTACTAGTCGGTCCCGTTCTTTCGGATGATTTTTTTCTTTCTTTGAGTTTAGAAAAAAAATCATACATGTAAGACTATTCATTCTAAATTTCCAAAGTTTCTTCAAATCTTTGAGTAATTCATTCAAAATATTTCTCCCCCTAATAGGCGTACGTATTTTGAAACAGTGAAGATGCCTAAATTTTTAGAGAAAAGGATTTAAAGCCCTGCTTTTTTATAAAGCAAAAGTGTTTTGTGCTAAGGACACTAGCTTACAAACTTAGCGTAAGCAATCAAAAACACAACATACCTTCAGCAAACTATTACATGAGACTTTCACACATCAGGAACCATCAGATAACCTCTTCCAACAAAATACCAAACAAAGTCTAAAACCAAAACCAGGATTAACCCACTTCAACTCTCCCATAGAGGTGCCAAACACACTGCATAATCTTCTGTTTTAGCACAGCCAACTTTTGCTCTTCTTTCTTTGCTAGCGAGCTTCATTGCGTCAGAACTGAAACGCCCCTATAAATTAATAGACAAGGAGAAATACAAATTTTATCTTTGGTCGCATTCGTTTTGAGTGTGGTAAGTTAACTTAGCTTGGCATAGAATACGTAGTTATAAATTAGTACATGATTAATCATTAATTATTAAAAAATATAAAATAGATTAATATGATTTTTTTAAAACAACTTTTCTATAGAAAATTTTTGCAAAAAATACACCGTTTAGCAGTTCAGGAAGCGTGGGCGCGGAAAACGAGAGAGATAAGTTAACTTATAAGAGCAAGTTCAATAGTATAGCCAACTACTAACTCTAATTCATCTATAGTTAATCTAATAACCAATTCATACAATAGTTACCTACAAAACATCAATATATGGTCTCATATGTCATACACACATTTTGTCTTGGAGCCCGTGTGCAGCTGGCTACAAATTAATAACTCACTTCTCTTCTCTCTCCCCTCTTATCTCTTTAAAATATGCTTATAGCTGGCTTATATCTTGCTATTGTACCTGCTCTAAGGGGGAAGAACGCGGCCTCTGAAAATCATCTTATTTCGAGTCAGCCATATACTCCAACAGAAAGCTCCTATAATCATCGACATGGCCTTGCAGTATTTATCTGGAAAACGTTCCAAACCTAAGTGTGAGACCAACTCTAAACTATTAGGAGCAACAGTCCAATCTAGAGCTGAAGGTGACCAAGTCTAAGTTACAGGTTTAAAAGAAAATAAATGTGACCTTCCCCATCTTCTTCTTTTTCCCCTAAAAACAAGTGTGTAAAGTGATAAATGCAGTTGGTGCCTTATTTGTCCTTGGGCGTCTACGTGCACACCACCATTCCAATATGGTGGAAGGATCCGATCAAGCACTAATTGAGGAGAAAGTAGATTTTGTACAGTGCCTATGTGATGTGGCACCAATGAGGTTCCTCACATAGATCACACTAGTTTCAGTATACTACCTCTGTCCCAAAAAAATGAATTCTTCGGTTTCTGTGTCCAATGTTTAACCATCCGTCTTATTTGAAAAAATTTCAGAAAATTAGAAAAAAATTAGTCACACGTAAAGTACTATTCATAATTTATCATCTAATAAAAACAAAAATATCAATCGCAAAAAAAATTGAATAAAACGAAAAGTCTAAAAGTAAAATATTGGTTTATTTTGGGACGGAGGAGTATATCCTTATCCTCCCTCCTTGTGAAACTCGCAGCATAAACAATTATTCAAGTGAATGCTAACCACACATTTGGGACTATCTTTGCAACCTTAAATGATCAATATGACAAATGGAACAAAATCCATATTGATTATGTGCTTAAAGACAGTGACAATACAACACAACAGAAATAAATCTTTTCATGTAGGAAAGTTAAAGCCTTAGTAATAGCAAATGAACCTTGCAAAAGATTAATTCTAGGGCAGAGAATGATATATAGGAAAGGTACAATGAGATGCACAATGAATGCGTGTATCCATGGCTCATCATAGGAGCCCTTCCATTTGGTTCTCCTATCTTCTTCCTAGAGCAAGCTTAGAGAAACCATAATACATTATAATTTCTTTAATTCTTGAAGTATGTCGTAAAACCTTGATACTCTATTATGTATATAAAATAAGACTCAAAAGTGTTTATATAATTAAATAAAAGCTGCATATATCTTGCGGCCGGTCCATATGCAATTATTGACAATTCAAAAGGAACCAAACAAGTTCTTTTGAGAATCTAAGAACAGTTTTATGTTCCCAAAAGTGTCAAAGCGAATATTAAATGATGAGATTCGTTCACGATAAGAACCTTCAATTCGATCCATAAATGCCCAATTATATTAATTAGACGTCTTATTCGTTATCCATCAAGTGAATTATTTTTCACACGTTTAATTAATTACCAATCAGTTAATTGGTGCGTCGGCTGAAAAGAATCCTTAAGATAATGTCGTTTTTTCTTTCTTTCTTTAGCGTCTAAGCATATAGTATAAGATATGGCATTGCAGATCAAATAGTAATTGTGCTGCAAAATAAACTGGAGCCTGTATATAATCACGTGGTGCACCGTACATGCACACTTCTTTCATAAAGTCGTGTCGTGTAGGTATTACTGTATATAAATTTATATATATCCTTTTATTATCCACTATGATGTAGTCTCACACTCTCCCGGTTAAAAGACCTAGCTATACACACTGTTTATTTCATAGTTAAGTTTTCTCTAAAAACTATTGCGTGTTGTAAATTGACCCAGCATATATAAATGTACTCCCTCCATTTCACAAGTCACTTTGACTTTGTACAAAGTTAAAACTCTTGGAGGTGAGCAGTTTTACCATATTTAAGAAATTACTCTAGATACAAAAAATTATTATCAAAATTTTGATATATACCTCAAGGTAGAAGGCACTTAATGATAACAAATTTTCGGTTCAAAAATATGGTAACATTTAGTACTTCCTCCTTCCCTAAATATTTGACGATGCTGATTTTTTTATACATATTTTACTATTCGTCTTATTCAAAAAATTATATAATTATTAATTATTTTTACATTATTTTATTTATTGTTAAATATATTATTATGCATATATATAGCTTTACATATGTTATAAAAAATTTGAATAAGACGAATAGTCAAATGTGTATAAAAAAGTCATGGGCGTCAAACATTTAGAGATGGAGGGATTACTTTTTATGATTGATCAAATTTATATAAAACATATTATAACGTCCTTAAAAAATAATACAGTTTAAAAATATATTTAATAAGATATTTTCCATAAATAAATTTGAAATAATATGCCTTAAAAATAAATATAAAATTACTTATAATATGAAATGGACGAAACAATAATAAAGTAGCCAATGTAGCTTGCGAACCTTTTTTTTTTTTTAACACATGTCTTTACCATCAGCGTGACTATACACTCGAGCAAAAGGGGTCGAGCCGTGTGCTGCGTCGACATCTCGTGCTCCCTCGTGGGGCTCTCATTCGCGTGTGCGCGTTCAGTTCGGCTGCACGCGCCATTGAGAATTGACTGCTCCACTATCGAGAGCTAGACTGTATTCCATAAAGTCAAACATAATTATGTAGCAACATTTGCAATATAAAATAAATATACCATAAAATATTTTTAATGGTAGATTTAATAAAACTAATTTAGTATTATACCCATTAGTATATTTAGCTATAAACTTGACCAAACTTTAAAATATGACTTAGGACATACTTAAAGAAACTTATAATATGACATAGAGGGGGAGTGGATTATAAGTAGATTCATATTTTTTTTATTCACATATAAGTTTGTTCTAGTAATATTTACAATATTATTTGTCACAGAAATCACATGTTTATTCGATGTTTTTTCATCTTATTAGGTGTTAACCACCGTCCCACCCAAGTAGCACTAAAGTCTTTTATGCTAACTGTCGACGATCTAGATCAACATAATATATGAGGTGACTAACAAGACGCATAAATCGATGGTTGGATGTAGACACAGGATTACCTAGGTTTAGGCTCTTAGTATGTGATATAATACCCTACTTCTACTTAGTGATTGTATTCATGGGCGGATTTACCTCCCGGGCAGGGTGGCTGCCTGGGCTATCTGGCGCCAAACCATCGGATGATTAGCAATTACGTGGTACAAAACATTGTTAATCAAGCAATTGAAAGTATAGATTATATATTTGATTGTAGTTATGCTTGCCCGTCACCTAGGCTTTAAATAATTTCTAGCTCCGCCACTGATTGTATTGGATTGAATATGACGTACACCTTAGAGTAAGCCGTTGTCCCCCTATACAGTTAAGATCAGGGTTACAAATAGAGACCTAATCTGATAAGAACAAGCCTACCTATCCTAGATACAGTAGAGTCTAACAATCTCGATATACAGCTCGGATATTACCAAACTCCTAACTGAACTAATACAAGATAATATTATCTTTCTTGTCCGGTACCCCTAACCTATACTAATGTGTACAGATTACAAATACCCGAATATAGGTATCCCACACTAACCTTAATTTCTGTTGTTTGAACATAGAATTTTTTACATTTAGTTTGGACTGCGGGTAGTAGTAGATCACTTCCTAAAATAAGAAAGAGAAGAGATTAAGCATCGTCCACATGTATTTGACCATTCTTGTTCAAAAATTTTGTGCAGATTTAAAAAATGTGACTTATAATTAAGACATATTTAGTAATAAATCTAATTATAACAAAATAAATAATAATATATAAGTTTTACAATAAGACAAATAGTTAACATATATTAAAAAGTCAACATCATATATTAAAATACAGAGGGAGTATTTTGCTAGCTAGCTAGTTGTTGTAGGCTAGTTAGTGTCTTAGTGATGCTATAGCCTTACGAAGTTACGATTGATGGAAATATGTTGAAGGGAACAAACATGTAAGAAGCTACAGCTACGAGAGTTCCTAAAGTTGTGTCGCAAATTTGCATACCTCCTATCCCATTATTTCAACAGATCGAGTAAAGTGCGATCTCCATTTTTCCCAAAGATATTACAGCCCCTTTGTACGTTTGTACGTTGATCTCTTGTCACCCCATCTTTTCGCTTGACACTTATGCTTATAATCTAAAATTTGAATTT
The DNA here is from genome assembly GCF_000231095.2 of Oryza brachyantha. Taxonomy (NCBI): domain Eukaryota; kingdom Viridiplantae; phylum Streptophyta; class Magnoliopsida; order Poales; family Poaceae; genus Oryza; species Oryza brachyantha. Next base: position 3,178,578 of record NC_023174.2, read on the forward strand.
TCAATCTTAAATTAGAGTTGATTTTAGGGGGTTTCACCGAAATTTATTCTCCGGCTAAGAATACATATATAAATTTTTTATACATAAATTATTTTTTATTTATAAATATATCGTTTGCTTTAAAACACCCAAACAATCACCCAGTGTCACCTCATTTGATGAGCACCCGTGGCAACACCCTCTCACCACCCTTCTGATCGATGATATATATAAATGCCTCCTGAACTCGATCAGAAGCTTGCCTAAATATTCCTACTATCAAGGATCTGATCAGGGACCCAGTGACATCACATTGCATGTAAACGGAGAGGAAACGATGATGCCCTCGCATGGAGAATGAATTATTGATGGACTGACTTTTTTATTGATCAGTTCCATATGTTGTCTGATGCATGAACAGAAAGAATTTTAAATTATACTATCTCCATCCCTAAATGTTTGACACTATTAACTTTTTTATACGTGTTGGACTATTCGTCTTATTAAAAAAAATTATCAAATATGTAAAGTTATATATATGTATAAAAATATATTTAACAATACACGAAATGATATAAAAATAATTAATAAATAAGTAAATTTTTTGAATAAGACGAACAATCAAACATGTATAAAAAAGTCAACGGCGTCAAATATTTAGCAATGGAGGGAGTACGTGGGACTTGTAAAATTAACATCATGAAACACCATATTATTATTAATATTAGTCAAACAATGCAAGAAACTAGGATCCTGTTTAGATCTTGTGATTAGTAGCTGTATTTTCTTTCAGAATCTTTCATTTCCTTCAAATAGTCTAGATTATCATCCCAATTCTACTGATCCGTAGTTTATATAATCTAGAAAATAAATTAAGTCATAAACTGAAAAATCGAATGTTTTCATATTTTGATCATTAGTTGGCTAATCACAAGATGTTTATGAGAATCTCCAATTCCCCCAAAAAGGGACTAGTGGACTATATATTGACCAACTTCAATTAACATTAATTTTGTTAGGATATCAATTTCATGATTACAGCTCTAGAAACATGGTAATTATCATGAACAAATTTTATTGTGGTATCAACGTCAACATGTACAATTATTATAACTATTGGTCACCTCGCTTGAATCAGCGTCCATGAAACTGCATGCAGCGGCGGAAGCATGAATTTCCACACTACGATTCAACGATAGAGTATAAATCTTTTAGACAAATTTTAAGTAAAACTTAGTACTTTTCTAATGCAAACCGCATGGTTTGGTTTGATGAATTTATATCAATTCGATTTTTAAAAAATGTTAAAAATCAAATAAATTTGTATAAGTAACACTTGATTTGTTCTGCAATCTAATGAACAAAATTTATGAAAATAATAAATTTACTTCATATTTTGAGCTCCACCAAAATTGACGAAAAAACTTTAAAAAACAAAATGTGGGTTGGGATATTATTTCTACTTAGAAAATATACTAAAGGTTATGCCAACAAATTCGTAAAATGCTACATTATTTTTCTAGAGTTGTCTACGATTTTCCTTAGTTCTCCACAATTTTCTAGGACTTACTATGTTTTACATTTTTAGTTTCAACGCAATGCGGTTACTGCAACTTACCGAGTCAAACTAAGTAGTGTTCAAAATTCTGGAATAGAAAATTATATTGGTACCGAGTCAAACTAAGTAGTGCTCAAAATTTTGAAATAGAAAATTATATTGGTTTTCACGGTATTCACGGTTATCGCGCCTATTCTATGGGACGGTGCCGGTACCTCATACGGTCATACACACATACATACATAAACATGCACTACTACAGGTCTTGTCAACTATGACAAACTATCTAGGGAGAGCAACAGTATGTCATGGATAGCCTCATATTTGATGGGTCGTACAAGGCCCATTGTAAATAGAGCAATTTTATAGTTCTGGAGAAGATAAGATGTATCAAAATTTACACTAACATTTTGATACCTCTTGGTATATAGATAGTATTTGTATCTATTTAAATACTGTAAAATTACTCTAGTAATTAAATAAGGTTGAGTGGCATAGGGGGACTTTCTGAAATCGTCCAAACCTCCAATCATAGAGAAGTCGATCGATCAAATGGCAAAAGCATTGACCATGCAAAAAGGTAACCATTATTGATCAGCAAGGATATGTACTACAGTGACATATAGCTAATCAAATCGATCGAGTCATATATATATCACTGTCACCCAACTAGCCAAGTAAGTTCCAAGCACCTTACAAGCACATAAAGCTACACACCTAACAGCATATGTATAATTGGTTCATGGACAAAAGGCACGGTACAAAATGCTAATTAGTTTGACCTGTCAAGCACAAATTAAAACGGTACATATTGCACACATAAGCAACGAGAGAATTGCAGTCGACATCGTCAATATCTGGTCAGTATTTTCTTGCGAGATGTCGACTGTTTGACCATACAAAAGTTGCATGAAAACAAACCAAACTAACGAGAAAAAACAATAGGAGTAGTTACTTTACTATATTAGAAATTAAAGACAACTTTACAAAACTTGCCGTACGCAATGAGTATCATATCATATCATATATACTTATAAAGTGTAAATTTAAGATAATTAAGTCACCATGCTTTGCTTAAATAGAACTTCTTATCGGTTTGGTATATCCGTGGAAGTTAGGCAGAGTGCATGCATATGGTTTATACATGCGAATTTGCAATTCATATATATCCTTTTATCCATAACTCATTAGTGGCCATATGTGGAATCTATGCTTAGATAGTTCGGTGGTGTGCATCAATTTTGGGAATACAAATGCAGGCAAGTTCAAACTAGTATGTGTCCAGCCAGCTAGCTCCACTCTTGCTCTTTGATATTTAACGGGTGGGGATATATACTAGAAATTGGTAATCAGGAATTTTTTTTATTCACTTCGGATGGCATAATTCTTATACACGGTTACAGCCTCATCTTTTCTCTTCTTTTTATATATGCTTATAAGTCAAAATTTGAATTTTAAATTTTAAATTTGGAGTTAATTTTGTTGTTTTTCCATTGTATTTTATTTTTTAGTCTTGACTTTTAGATCACTAAGAACACGTATATAAAATTATTTTTCGTTTACACATACGGCTTATGACCTTTTTCTTGAAAAAAACCAAACAATCACCCCCATATACTTCCATTATACTTTTGAAATCAGTAGCCAAATTTTATATTTCACTTTTAATGGCATAGTTTCAATAGACCTTTCGTATAGAATCTATGTATGTGACCTGTATTATTCGATATTTTAGCTAATATCACTAGGGAGAAATCATGATTATGTCCCATAAATGAACTTGGATGTTTTTATTTGTCTTTTAAAACTTATTGGTTGTATGTTAATTACCGGAGCCTACACATGTAAACCAATTTCATCGTCTAAATAAAAAATGTACTATATGTCCCCACACAGGGGCGGATTTGGCATGGGGCGGCGGGGGCTCGAGTCCCCGCTCCCCCATTAAAGTTGTCAGAGCCTCCACGAAGACCCTGTCCTAAATTTTTTTGGCAAAGATCAATAGAACGAGAGGCTAAAACTCTATCTAGCTTGTTTAGACTCCCTAATCTCGTTGGCTAGATCTATCAATGTCCGCACAGTCATCCTTGAGGTATGTTGGATACTTTGGACAGTTGTTCAAGTGTACAGCATCCAAATATACTCTTACAAAAAACAATAATAATTAAACACTTCAATCTACCAAAGAGGCATCTTTGGTCCATTGATCTGTTCACATCCAATCGATAGAGATAATATAGAGAAACTATAGAAGATCGATTGGATGCATGCAAGGAAGCAAGCATATCATGTGTGGTAGATGGATCAAGTTGAAGACTTGAAGAGCAGGTCCAAGAAAGCTGCGTCCCAAGTAGGTGACGACGACGACGAGTTTATGGAAGAACGGTTTAATTAGAACATGGCGGTTGGATTAATCGATCTTTGAATCGTAGTGTGTGTGCAAGCTCGATTTCTCCCCTCGTGCGGTCGCTTTTTGTGGAAATCTGCAGCGATATGATGAATAGATCGAATCTCCCGTCAAAAAGCTCGTTGCAACTTGCATAACATGAACAGCACTGTCTCTTCCAAGAGATACTAATTAACTACACCATCCGTTTCGACATATAGCACCACGTCTTTTCGTTTATACTTGCACTTATAATTTAAGTTTTTAACTGAAGTTGATTACATTAATTCTAGAGTCAATCAAGTCCTTGAAAAATGAATCTAATCAATTTAAAAGTTAAAATCGATCGGGTGAGTAACTAGCTTAAAGAAACTATTTTTGAAATAATCTTAGTGTTTACTTAAACAACCTAATACTTTATTACGAAGGTAGTAATACTATAGTAATGCTGCTGCTAAATCATTAGTCGATTAAAATTAAGTTGCCTTTCCTTCATCTTTGGTAAGGCAGGTAGCGAATTCGATCAGCAGCGTCCAAGCTACGTAGATGCATGCATATGCAAGTCGTCGTACTTGTGTGAAACCATAGAGTATTAGAGTGTGTGATGATGATTAGGTGGCTAGTCATTCGGTGATTAATTCCATATACGTAATCAACTTTATGGAAAGTTCATCTCATAAAATTGTTCGATTAACATATATCCTGATTAAATAAGTCGTAACTGCAGACTAGTACGGTCATGACTTTGGGTAGAAATAGCAATCACATCATAGTCCGTGGGAGTAGAAATTAAGGTTTCATTTTTTTCGTTTGGGGAAGAAAAAAAAGTCGAATGATATATTTATAAATAAAAAATAATTTATAAATAAAAATTTTATATACGTGTACTTATCTACTAATCTAAAAGTCAAGGCGGAAAAATAAACTATGATGGGAAAAACCTAAAACCAAATCCAAATTTAAGATTTAAAAAATTCAAAATTTGGCTTATATCAATAAGCAAAATAAAAAAGATGGGGTAGGCTAATGAAGTATACGACAGCTGACATGGCATGGAGCAAGGTAAGTATAGATAACTACTAGGTCTAAAGATTGATACATCATTTATGACTAATTTAATAGCTAACTCATATAATAATTAACCACATATACATACTACAACAATATTGTGTGTGGTCCACGTATCTCTCTGGAACAGTTTGTTAAAGTCCATGCTTTAGTTGGATATAAATTATAGCACAATTTTCTTCAATCTCATCTCCTCTCATCCATGTATATTCTATCTCCTCTCATCCATGTATATAAACACAAATGTAGATGACCATTATTATATTTCACCCTTGTCATCTTATTATTCTTCCTCGTGTACTATTCGTGCGAGCGTTCCAATGCAAATAGAAACAGAAACAGACATGCATGATTAGGGTTAGAGCTGCAGGGGTGATTCATCGGGTGTATCACGAAAAAATCAAACAATATATTTGCAACAAAAAGATTATAAATAAAAATTTTATATATGTATTCTTAGTCATCTAAACGTTAAGGCTGAGAAATAAACTTCAAAAACAAACCCTAAAGTCAACCTTAATTTAAGATTAAAAATTTAAATCATAAAGGTAAACGAAAAGACAAGACAGCAGTAACTAATTAATTGTCCACGTTAGACATAGGCCAGCGATGATACGGTACGGATTTCGACGATGATTACGTGGCGGGACCCACAAGTGGTCCCGGAGTCACGGGCTCGGACTCTGGTCAAACCGAGTCGCTTTTTTTTGTAAGTCAAACGCGTCCACGTCAGCCGTTACTGTGACGTACTCAGCGCGTCGTCCAGTGCACCGCACCGTACGGTGCCCGTTACTGGCTTAGTACTGCCCATGTCTCCCACCGTGACGTCACTGCTCTAACCTAGGTTAAATTAATTAGTACTATTAGGAATGAGCCATATTTAGGCCTTGTTTAGTTCCCCAAATTTTTCTCCAAAAACATCATATCGAATTTTTGACACATAAATAAATCATTAAATATAGATGAACCAAAAAACTAATCGCACAATTATTAAAGAAATCTTGAGACGAACCTTTTGAGCCTAATTAGCCCATAATTAGCCATAAGTGCTACAGTAACCAATATATGCTAATGACGGATTAATTAGACTCAAAAGATTCGTCTCGCGGTTTCCAGGCTAGTCGTGAAATTCGTTTTTTTATTCGTGTCCGAAAACCTTTTACGACATCTAGTCAAATATTTGACGTGACACTGACACTTCTTCCAAAAATTTTCTCAACCTAAATACCACCTTATAAATAAATTTTTTATATACTTTAACCGTCACTGTTACGTACTCAGCGCGTCGTCCAGTGCACCGCACCGTACGGTGCCCGTTACTGCCCATGTCTTCCACCGTGACGTCACTACTCTCACCTAGCTAGGTTAAATTAATTAGTACTACTAGGAGTGAGGCATATTTATAAATAAAATTTTTATATACTATAATAAAAACCTTAAAACTCTATATTTAAAACTAAAAATTTTAATTTTAATTGATAAGCATAAACAAAACAGAAGCGACAGGAGGTTAGACATTTATCGAAGTGTACAGGAAATGAATTGTGATTTGCTATAGTATGAAATAAACATACGGGTATTTATTTCGTGGGGACAAATGTATTAGGATTTTATTACTGTGTTATGGCGTGCAGGATTTCCTATGCATGGACAAATCTTTTTGTTTTTAGTTGTTGCAACAAGAAGGTCCGTCCTGTTTCGCAAGAAGAAAGCCAAAACAATATTTAGGTTAAGGGCTTTTACCATCCTTCAAAAGTATCTTGATGTATTAAAAATTTTAGTGTAAAATTTTAGTTTTCTACCTTAAGGTATTAGATTTTTATTAAAAAAATATGATACCTTAAAATATTTTTTTCAAAAAAATAATAAATTAGCTCTTACATACCTTCATTCCTAAATGTTTGACGTCGTTGACTTTTTTATACACGTTTGACCGTTTATCTTATTCAAAAAATTTATATAATTATTAATTATTTTTATATCATTTCGTGTATTGTTAAATATATTTTTATCATATATATAGCTTTACATATTTGACAATTTTTTAAATAAGACAAATAGTCAAACACGTATATAAAAGTCAATGGCGTCAAACATGTCAGGACGGAGGTACTTGGAGCTTCCATGGTGCGGTGGTTTATGGGCCGTCATACATTAGAGCGAGTGGAGCTAGTTATGCATTCAACACGTTTGGATAGCATGATAGCTCAAGATGGCAACGGAGACCTGCGACCCGAGACCCGATAGGTATTTACTCTATTAGGGTACGGGTATGAACTAAATATATTACCCGTGGGTAAATAATCGGACAAATACCTTCACCCGATGGGTATGCGGGTATGGAAACATTCTTATGATCTCCATACCTGTTTACCCGTGGGTAATAAATACCCGTAAGTTTAAATGCATATCATGGCCCAATATTAAATTAGCCTAGCCCAATTAACCAAAACCTAGGTATTTAAACCATCCATATATTTTCAACTACACTATATGAATGTATGATGTCTTTAATATCTAGTGTCTATTGTAATATACTATATGGAAACTATGTAACTTAGATTGTTTTAAACTGTTGCGGGTATATGGGTAACCCGACGGGTAAGGTTTACCCAAGCGGGTATGGATATGGAGAAATTTTTGTACCCGTAACGGATATAGGTATTTTGATGGTACGAAATTTTACTGGTGGGTATTGGTCTAGGGTACCAATATCGGGTATTTACCCGTTGCCATCCCTATTCATAGCATCAATAAAAGCCTTTGTATATCGTTGAATTGTTTCAGCGTGTTGCTACTTCTTTTTATTGTTTGGACCATATTACTCCTTTCACCTTTTTATTTATGTGACATTATTGAATTTAGGTGATCGTTTGTCTTGTTTAAAAATTTTACATAATTATTAATTATTTTGTTGTGATTTGATTAATTACTGAAAATACTTTAATTAACTGTGACTTATGCTTTTGTATATTGATATAAAATTTTTGAATAAAACAAATGGTCAAACATAAATTTAAAATTTAAAAAAAAAAGAAGAAATGCTCGAGATCTTTTACAGTAATCTGGCTGCGCACCCATGTTAGAGCAAGTCTAATAATTTAGCCTGCTGCCGGCTGTAAACCAATGCCATGTCATATACAGCCTGCTATACAGCCTACTCATACAACAAGCTAGCTATTTGCTAAGCTGCAGCACAGATTTGAATCATTAATGATCATATGCACAGGATCGGGAAGAAAGAGATACGGGAGACACAGAACGTCGGCTTCTCACTGGGTGCAGGCTGGAAGAAGGCGTTTTCCTCTCGTACAATGCGCTACAGCCAGGCGAAGAGAATAGCGTCCGCTTCGTAATCTCTCTCCTTACGTGGCTGTGTTTAGATGATGTGGACCCTCTCTTTGCCGGCTTGCAGTTGATTATAATACTTGCTCTTAGGGATACGTGCGTAATTTTAAGTGACGATAAAGATGTCACAGTAATCAAGAAGGTTATTAAGTAGTACAGCGTCCTATAACTATAAACGAGTATTAAATACTAAAACACATATAAGACCAATCTCAATACATGTTTCATGGCATGTCATGCACATTAAATAGGGTGTCATATCAATAAAATTGTTGATTTGACATGGTCATTAAATGAGAGAGTTTCATGAGATGAGAGATGAGTTTCATCCCCATAAAACTCATATGTCTCGGTTAACTAGTTTACAGTCTTGGTAACTATACCATGAAACTATGCATTGAGACTTGCCTAAGAGCAAGTTCAATGGTATAGCCAAATGTTGGTTGCAAATTGTCTATAGCCAACTTAATAGTCAATTCATACAATAGTCATATACTACATAATTAATATCTAGTCCCACCTGTCATACACACATATGTCTTGGAGTTCGTGCTACAACTAGCTACAAATCTATAGCGCACTACTCTTCTCTCTTCTCTCTTATCACCTTAAAATATGCTTATAACTGGCTTATAGTCTGCTACTGTACCTGCTCTAATAAGTGCATCAGAGTGAAAAAGCTATCCAACAAGTAGTAGCATACAACTTTTACGGTAATCCCTCTAACACAAAGGCTAAGAAAGAGGTAGACCGAGTATAGTAAGTAATGACGGACTCTAAAAATTATCACATCATATTTATGCTTACATGTAAGAGAGAATAAAAGAGATAGAAAAAAAATAGGCTATAAATTTATAGTCAGCTACAGCACAAGTTTCAAGACACTACGTGTGTATTGAGGTGGACATAAATTGATGGTATAATATATATTTATGCGTAATTATTGTATAAGTTGGCTATATGTTAATTCTTAGAGACATGAAAAGATTTTGGAGCCAGTAGTTAGCTCTTCTATTAACCTTGCTCTAACCAATTCATCGTTCATCGTTTAAATTATCTAGGTGCATATATATAATATGGATGGACGTTTTAATGGTAAAAAGTTTAAAATAAATCAAATTTAGAGAAAATATACGTACTAGTTAATATTAGTTAATATATGCTTGGATGCATGTCTTATATTATGAGACAGAGGAAAAAATAGTTATGCATTATATTATGAGATGTAGGGAGTATATACTACCGATATAAACAAAGACATATTTAAAATTTTCCATAATATAAAAAAACATTTTATTAATACAGTGATTTCGGGCTTCCATTCAAACGTGAAATCGGTTCACAACGAATTAAGAAAACAACAACGCACGAGGTGGCGTTCCAATTCCTCCCCCTCTCTCGCTACTCCCAACTTGCCGTGACCCCACTCAATAATGTAAAAGGGCTAATTTACCCTTTAAATTTTATACAACAATCTATTTAAATTTTAAACCCAAGCCTAGATGATAAGTCAACTAAATTTAATGATTAACACACTATCTCCAAGCTTATGGCTGTCCATTTCCCCCTTCCTTGTCTTACACAGTTAGCATCCACCACTAGCTACCACATGTTGTAATGCCTAAAATTATGCATTCTTTATATGCTTTATATATTCCTTTCTGATCTTTAAGATACTTTTAATGCTCATGGTGAGGACAGTTATCTGTTAATTAACGGGCTGTTTGGATCCAGGGATTTTTTTGACCTTTGTCACATCGAATGTTGTGGACGTTAATTAGGAGTATTAAATATAGACTGATAATAAAACTAATTACATAACTAAAGGCTATTTTATTAGACAAATTTTACAAGCCTAATTAATCCACGAAAATGTTTACTGTAGCATCACATTCGCTAATCATGGACTAATTAGACTCAATAGATTCGTCTCGCGAAATAGTCCAAAGTGTGAGATGGGTTTTATTAATAGTCTATATTTAATACCTCTAATTAGTGTCCAATCATTCGATGTGACGATGTGACATGATCTTAAAAAAATTGAGGGGAACCAAACATGCACTAAGTACTCGTGCATCACATTTGCAATGCACATGTGGGGACATAAACGCATGAACTGATCAATGGGCACATTTGTAGTAGATCTCATCAAATTTGCAGGTCCAGCCTAGCCAGGCCTACCATATGCTGTACTGGCTTAGCTAGCTGGCTGGGTTGACCAGTTGACCTGTCCGACGACCTGGGTTGACTTCTAGGACTTCTAGGTTAGGGTTGACTTGGAACTTTGATTTGTTCTTTTTCTTTTCTGCCTGTAGCTGCTAGTGCAGCCTTTTTCAAAGACCATGTCTCATTTTTTTTGGGACACCAATTAACTGCACACGTGGGAATGTCTAGTCTGCATCGTCTTGTATGAGAATTTATCAAATACACATCACATATATTTTATAACATATTTTTATAAAATCTAATATGTTTATAATAACATGATACTTCCTTCGTCGCAGAATATAGAACTCTCTACTATTTAAATTTTATGTCATAATATAAGTATGTTTGACACCATTGATCATATTACTCTATATTTATCACATCAATCATTTTCCATACATTGTCCTCACGACCTCACCTTTCCTACCACCACATCCATTCCTCTTTTATTGATATGCACCATGTTTTTTTTCTTAACCTTAATCCTTGCTAAATAACCTAGAAATGTTTATAATTTACGATGAATGTAGTACTTTTCAACGTAAATCAATCAATATTAGTGCGCTTTGTTTATAAACCAAGCATTTAAGAGATTGTCATTTTTACGAAATGCATTTGAAAAATTATTGAGTGTCAAGGTCATAGAAGTTTCACAAAAACCTTGTCCTAAACATTATATACTTATGACTGGATGAGTATAAAATCAATAAACATGAGCATCAAATTTAAAAGGGTGAATAACCAATACGATCTCTGAAGTTTCTCTATGGGATCAATTTAATCTTGACGTTTCAAATCGGTCAAATAAATCCTTAAAGTTTATCATTTAGCTTAATATAATCCTTGGACCCACCAATAATGTCATGTGGACGTGTCACATTATCTTTGTATGCAAGAGCAACAATTAAATGACCATTATACCCTTATAACTACAGTAAAAAAGAAAGATATCATAACTGATTAGTTCTAAAAAGATCAAACATGTACCAAAACATCCATTTATCTTATCGTTCATGTACTCTATTTAATGATATATATATATAATCTCTTTCTTGTCAGCTAAAAGCGTGCATGCACACAAAAACATAACACCACAATACTTTAGCTACGAACGGTACAAACCACCCAAAACTATCAAGTTCTAAAACAAATTATGTAAGTAGGGAAATTAGCAATTATTTTACTTAATTAACTCACGATATGCACATCCTCCACTGTGTGTTGCGATTTCTTTTGTTTTCGTTTTTTCACTATGGTATATAAGGGTATATTGGTCATTTAATTACTATCATTGCATGCAAGGATGGCATGACATTTTCCGGAGGGGTTTAAGGACAATGTTGAACCAAATAGTAAATTTTAAAAGACTTATTTGATTGATTTAGAAAGCCGTGGGCTAAATTAACCCCATAGCAGAACTTGAAAAACGGTATTGGCTATTCACCCAATTTAGAACTTGAAAGTTGCAGCTGGGGAAAATCCAAGCCTAGCCGAATTAGGGGGTTTTTAACTTTTTTGCCAGTCTGGATTTAATCCCCCTCGCGATCCAATGAGAGAGGAGAATGTCAAATCTATTACTTCCTCTAATCTATGTTTGATTGTTTGTCTTATTTAAAAGTTTTATTTAAATTGCAAAATTATAAGTTATAGTAAAAATTTCTATAATAATAAATCAAATTATAACAAAATAACTAATAATTATATAACTTTTTTAATAAGACGAATAATCTTAAAATCAACATCGTCATATAAAAAATGGAGAAAGTACCACTCATTTGTAGAAGTGACAAAAAGTTAATTTTTTCCGAATATTATCAGTTTTTGGTTCATGTCGGTGAAAACCGAAAATGACTCATCTTTGCAGCCCATCGACATTTGGCCCAAGGCCCACCACCACTCCTCTCCATCCCCTTACGAGGCGGTCCGATCCATTACCAAAAGCCTCCCGCCACTCGCGTCGCCGTCGCCGGAGCATGGATCCTCCACGGCGCCGGTCGCCGGAGTACGACTCCCTCCTCCTCGCCGGCCCGCGCCTCGGCCCGCTCAGGCAGGCCCACGCGCGCCTCGTCGTCGCCGGCCACGGCCGCTCGCTCCCGCTCGTCACCAAGCTGGCCACCCTCGCCGTCGCCGCGGGCGCCGCGCCCTACGCGCACCTCCTCGCGGCGTCCCACCCTTGCTGCGACTCCTTCCTGCTCTCCTCCCTCGCCCGCGCCGCCGCGCATCGCGGCCTCCCCGGCGCGGCCGTCGCCTTCTACGGGCGTCTCCTCGCCGCCGCGCTCCCCTTCTCCAGCTTCGCCTTCACGGGCGTCGCCAAGGCCTGCGCCGATCTCTCCGCGCTCCGCACTGGCATGGCCGTGCACGCGCATTCCATCCTTCTCGGGTTCGGCTCCGATCGCTTCGTGCAGACGGCGTTGGTTGTGCTCTACTCCAAGTGTGGCCGTCTACACATTGCACGCAAGCTGTTCGACGCAATTCGTGACAAGAGTGTGGTCGCTTGGAACGCCATGATCTCTGGGTATGAGCAGAATGGGCTTGCTGAGCGTGCCATTGAAGTGTATAGGGAGATGCAGGTGGCTCAGGTGGTGCCTGATTCCGCAACATTTGTCGCCACGCTCTCTGCTTGTGCACAGGCTGGTGCTCTTGATTTGGGACGTGAAGTGGAAAGACGTATTGTCTCTGACCAGATGGACGTGACGGTTTTTCTTGGCAGTGCTCTTGTGAACATGTATGCTAGGTGTGGTCTTGTGAACAAGGCTCGCGACTGGTTTGACAGGCTCCAAGAGAGGAATGTGGTCACATGGACTTCCATGATCGCAGGGTATGGAATGCATGGCCACGGTCGTGAGGCGATCAACCTGTTCCAGTTGATGAGACATGAGGGGCCAACACCCAATGATGTCACCTTTGTGGCTGTCCTAGCTGCGTGCGCTCATGCTGGGTTAGTCAGCGAGGGTCGTGATGCTTTTGATTCCATGAAGAGGGTCTATAGACTTGTTCCTCGTGCCGAGCACTACTGTTCTATGGTTGATATGTATGGAAGAGCTGGACTTCTTGATGATGCAATGCAGTTTATACATGAATCCATACCAGAAGAACCAGGACCTGAAGTTTGGACAGCGATGCTTGGAGCATGCAAGATGCACAAGAATTTCAATCTCGGAGTGGAGGTTGCTGAGCGATTGATTGTTCTAGAGCCTGAGAATCCATCCCACCGAGTGCTTCTTTCTAATATATATGCTCTTTCTGGTAAAATGTACCATGTGGAGAAGGTGAGGAATGTCATGATCAAGAGAAGATTGAAAAAGCAAATAGGATACAGCTTGGTTGAGCTAGGAGGTACTGCCCATTTGTTCCGCATGGGTGAGAAGTCTCATCAGCAAACTAGAGAAATTTACCAATACTTGGAGGAACTGATTCATAGGATTAGTGATGCTGGTTATGTACCTGAAACTGACTCGGTGCTGCATGAGCTGGAAGAAGAGGAGAGGGAGGTTGCACTGAGATATCACAGTGAAAAATTGGCGGTAGCATATGGTCTCATGATGAGCAGTGGGAGCACCTCTCCAATCAGGGTAATAAAAAACCTGCGGATATGTGGTGATTGCCATCTCGCAATCAAGTTCATGTCATCTGTGGAAAACAGAGAGATAATTGTCAGGGACAAACACCGTTTTCACCATTTTAAAGATGGCAGTTGTTCCTGTTTGGAGTATTGGTAACGGACCCTGGCTGTTGTTAGATGCACTTATCAGATACCAGTGGCACAAGGTAGCTTCTTCTGGGTTGTCTGATTCAATAAGCAAAGTTAGCAAAGTGACTTGATGGGTTTTGCTGTTAAAGTTTCTTGCTTCTCTGTTTGGTAGTTTGTGGGCTCTGGCTTGTCGGCGAGTTCATTGGACTTGGAGAATTACTTTCTCTTAATATGCTAAGTTGCTAACCCAAGTTTTGAACTTAGTTACGTTACATATTAAAAAATCAAGACAGATGTTTGTGTTAAGTTAATTATTTTATATTTCATATTTTCAAAATCAGCATCTTATCCCTTTGAGGAAAGCAATCTTCTCAGTCCCCCTTCGCTCTCTGTAATCTTTTGTAGATTTCTGTACTGTTCTTTTTTTTTTGTTTTGTTTTATTTTGATTCAGGTGGGGAGTCTCTCCCTGTTGAAAATTCAAAAAAAAAAAAAATCTCCACTGGCTTTTCGATTTAATTGACCATAGGTCCTGACAATGATTTGTCACCAGTTCTCTATTTCTATGTTTTGCTTGCAAATTTGTATCAAGCTCCAGCATTGTTCTCATTTTGCTTTATTTTATAAGACCAGAGTCCTGGAATCATGAAAAATATCTATATGAAGGAAAAGATGGCACTCAGACCAAAAGTTGCTGCAACTGCCGTTACTCCAAATGTTTGAAGTTGTTGATGAGGATGAAAGTTAACCAGATAATACAGAAGCATGGTGATAACCAAGGTATGAGGAATATTCAAACTGCTTGAAGTAGCATGATAGATTGACAAGTAAAATTCTGAACGTGTAAACTAAGAAATATCGTATTTTGCAGGCCATGTTCAAACTAAGTCAAACAGTGTGCAGAAGCTCTGAAATTCAATTTTGTAATGTGCTTTGCTCCTTCCCTCACACTCATGAGACGAAATGTGCAAGCTAATTACGAAACGTGTATAAAAATGGGTTTGTTTCTTGTTGGAGAGGACTACAGTAAAAGTTAGATTGTGGAAAACATTCGTCTTTGATTTTGAACAAAATTAGTAAAGATGCAAAAAAAATTGAAGTTCTGTATTTTTTTCCTAGAGATCTAGTGTGATTCAGTTTATTGAATTGTTATTACTCACAACATTTGGTAACAGTGAAAAACTTATAAGTGGTTTTAGGTTCCAATGTCCCATAATCAGCTGGTTCTCTTTCATTGAAATATTGCAGGGTCCATAATTAGTTGCACTTGGGAAAGCTTGCGTTGTGAAAACCGTTTTTATCTATCTTTTTTTTTTATCTATCTATGTTCCTTTTTTTCGTCAGAAAGCTGGGAGAACGAGCTTGCTGATAGTTTCTTCTTCCAGGGCTTCCTAATCAACAAGGTACAGCTGTACAGGTCTTAAGGTCACTAAAATTCATTCAAATTGGAAGACGTTTTGAAAAAACCAGGTATGGTCTCTTACATGTACACCTTTCTGAAACTGAAAACTGGGTCAAGTTCAGGTCTGGTCATGTAGTTTGCAATGCTATAGTAGTTGGCTTGTCGGTATAGACTCAAAAGCCAAAAAAACATATACTATTAAGAGCATATGCTTCATGTTGGGCTACATAGCTTAGTAGGAAATGATATGGTTTCTGATCTTCTACTAAGTCTTATATGTAGGCACTTTTGAGAGCAATATACTGGCTTCGGGTATGAGCCCAGCTACAAAAGTGGTATGAGAACAAGGAACTCATACACGTTGCATGCCGAATTCTGGAGTCAACGGTCACGTAAATATTCGCCAACTTTGTATGAAGATTTACAGCTAGGAGAGCTGCGTAAGATGTATCTCTCCTTTTCTATTGGCGTGTCATAAACTTCTGTCTCGTCATCTTTTGATTTTGTTGCACTTGATCGAACATCGATTAAATAACTTTCAGTCTGATTGTTTGGCTTTTTTAGGAAAAAGCAAACGGCATATTTGCAAACGAAAAATAATTTATAAATAGAACTTGTATATATGTGTTCCTAATTATCTAAAAGAAAAGTCTGAAAAACAAACTATGAGGAAAAAACCCTAAAATCAACTTCAAAGCTAAGATTGAAAATTCAAATTTTAGCTTATAAATGTAGTAGAAGCGAAAAGACGAGGATGTTTGTAGTAAGGTGTCATAGCTTCTGTTGAAGCAAAGACCGGGTTATTATCCATTTTTAAAATATTCAGTATGTCCACTATTTGCTATTTTATGGTAGTTAGCTACTAATGCTGCAGTCAGTTTTTCATTGGTAGATATTCCCTTCCGGATGGAGGCAAATCAACAAATATGTGTTGAATGGGAATACATTTCCCTACAGACTGAAAAAGCATTGCTTGTTGATAGTTGGTGCATGGAACCTACTCTTGCACAATCTCCTAGTGACCTAGTAACACACCTAGGGTACAGTACCATTTTAAGGTTATCTAGAATCATACTTCCATGGTTCCATGAGTACATGGATCATCCATGAAAAGCATGCCTACACAGCTACACTAAACAAACACCAGGCTTGCAGAGTTCTACTCCTGATCAGCTTGTACTCTTGGATTTGCCTCATAAATTTTCCTTCTGGCCTCGCTCGTAATTTCGCTATCATCATCCTGACATTGTCCTATCTAACTGTCCTGACGGTTAGTTTGTACCTGAACTTTAATTAGAAATAAAAATTATCTTAGAGAAAACATATTATCTAACTGCCCCTTCTCCCACAATTGTTCAATATTTCCAAAACATTTTCATTAGCGACATATATTAGTTTTTCAAGCACTAAAATGCCTAATAACAGCAAACATGC
This sequence comes from Oryza brachyantha, assembly GCF_000231095.2. Classification (NCBI taxonomy): domain Eukaryota; kingdom Viridiplantae; phylum Streptophyta; class Magnoliopsida; order Poales; family Poaceae; genus Oryza; species Oryza brachyantha. The sequence continues at coordinate 3,195,650 of NC_023174.2, forward strand.
TAAGATGACACACTTGTGTTTTTCGGTGTTGAAATAGCGTGCAATCAGCGGCGAATCTAGCAAATGATATTAAGGAAGTTTAAATAAACTAGGTAGGGCTCTAGACCTGTTTTGGTTGATTTTGACATTAAATTTTAGTAAAAACTCTGGGAGCTCCCATGGTCATATCAGGGATAATAGGGGTTCAAGCCCCCACAGCACCATGGATCATCTACGGTAAATTTGATAATTTGACACTTTATTCGTTGCCAAATTATTTATATTAACACTTGTGAGAATAACACATGGGATTATATTAGTCAATAATAGTGGGCTAGATGCCAAATAATCAAACCTCGATCTGTCCGAGAAAAAATCAAATCTCTATCTATGTGCAATGGATTAAGATCTTTTGACTTTCTAACGAAAAGACGTGGTGACTGTCATGTGGCAATGGGGGCGATAGGTCTCACATTTTGGTAATCATGCAAGTTTTTCAGACGAACCCTCCCCCACAGAAAGAACAAATTACCAATTATCATAATCCGAATAGCATTACCGGCAACAGAGCTTAGGTGTGTAAATTGATCACCTGTACACGGATAAACCCATTACGACAGTGAGTGCATGGATTGGGCGAGGGGCGCCTCGCTCTCGTGCGAGGTCACCGACGAGCACTCGTCTTGCTCATCCTCCTCGGCGACCTCGCCGACACCGCCGCCGCCGCCGCCGCCTCTGTCCTTCTCCTCGAGCACGCTGGAGTCTCCGAAGTGCACCCGCCGCGTGCCGCTGTGAGACTGAGACCCCATCCCCATGGGAGACCTCACCGCGCTCTTGAGGTTCGTGCTGCTCGGCAGCGGCACCACCGCGGCCGGCCTCGACGACGGCTGCCTCTCCACGTACACCGCCTCCGCCGGCGCCGGCGACGACGACGAGGAGGAGCAGCAGCACCGGTACGCGCACGTGGCGATCCAGAACGCCCAGGGGAGCGCGACGAGCGCGAGCCCGGCGAAGGGCAGCCAGTGCGGCACGCCGGCCGGCGGCAGCGCGAGGTAGAGCACCAGGCACCCGCCGCCGGCGAGCGCCGCGGCGAGGAGCGCCGCCGCCACCACCCACACGCACGCGTTGCCCGCCGGCCGCGCCGCCGCCTGCCTCTGCTTTCCCATTCGATCGATCGATCTCCCAAACCAAACCAGACAGAATCAAATGGCAAATCCAACCAAGAAACTCAATCCACAAACCCAAGACGAGATGATCTTTTTTGCAATGGCATCGACCAAAATATGATTTTTCTTCTCCTGTTCTTGGATTCTGATTGCGAATCTCCAATGAATTTTTTGCAAAAGTTTTGATTTTTTTTCTCTCTTGGTGTTCTTGCTCTTGCGGTGTGTGTCCGAGAGGGAAGTTGGAAATGTTCAACCGATGGCAACTGAAAAGTAGGAGAGGCAGTTAAACGCGGACGCCCTATAATAGCATGATATCCATACGCTGCATGCAATACATGAGATTAATTCACCAATTTTTACCTAATGAAACTGTGAAATTACCTTGTCAGTTAAACGATGCACAACTGCACATTGCTTATTTTTTTATCAAAAGAAACATAGATACATAGAAATTGATTTTTTTTTTATTTTTTTCTTGACATCAAACTAATTATTCGGCGATATTGTTTGGCATTGCTTAATTTACAAATTAAATTACACCAGGATCATATGAAAGTCAGACATAATCACACAGAGTTACACACTACAGTTGCAGTATAATTACATAGGACAAGATCAATTACTAGTTAAGCACGCTGCACAAGTGCCACAGATTAAGCAAATGAGAGATCACTGATGAGTGATCAGCTGAGCCTAAGCAAGCTGTAAAGCTCCTTCATGTACAAGCTCTCCTTGTCCTTGATCCTCTTCTTCCTCGAGAAGATGACGCCATTGATGAGAGGAAAAATGAGAGGCACGATCGGCTTCTGCTTCTGCACTTTCCTCGTCGGCGCCGCCGTCCTTCTCTGGCCGCCGATCATCACCTCGCCGCCGCCGCCGCTGTCGGCCTCGCCGAGCCTGAGCAGCTGCCCCAGCGGCTGCCTCCTCGCCGTCGTCGCGGGCCGCCGGTCGCCGGCCGCGGCCCAGACCGCCAGCGCCATGTCGCGGCCGTCCCTCCGCTGGATGCGCGCCCGCGCCGCCGCCGCCCTGTCGGCCTCCATGTGCGCCAGCTTGGAGAGCGCGCGGTGGAGCTTCGCGCTGAGCGTCGCCATGGCGAGCTCCGTCTCGGCCAGCCTCCGCTTCAGCTGCGCCACCTCCTGCCTCGCCCTGGCGGCCTCCTCCTCCACCTTCCTGATGGAGCCCATCACCATGGAGCTGCCACCGGCGCTGGCGACGTCTTCGTCGTTGGCTAGCGACGGCGACGACGCGAAGAACGGCGGCGAGGACGGGACCAAGTACATCGGCATGGCCTCGGCCACCGGAAGCTTCTTGCTACTCTCCTCAACCTTGGCAGTGGCGCCAATGGCGTTCGGCCTCCATTGGCTAGTAGCCCTAACCCCGTCTCCTCCCTCAAGCTTGGCATAGGACGCCGCAATGGCCAAGGTGTTCGACCGGGTCCTCCCCTCTCTACCAGCACGGCGATCACCATACCCGCCGCCGTCCGGCCTGAACTGGTTCTCCAGGCGCTCGCCGAACACGGCGACCGCCTCCTTCACCGACCGGAAGGCGCTGGAGGTGTCGACCTCCGCTCGGCCCGACGAGCCGGCGGCGGCCATGGCGCCGCCGTGCAAGGCAGGATGGCTTCACTCCAGGCTGCAATATGATGGACTGGAAGCAAGAACACAGAATCTTGGGAGTGACATATATAGAGAGAGAGGTGATCAGGGTGGCCTACAGTTTGCTTTGCTTTCACTACAGATGGAGGCAACATTGGCAAGGCCAGGAAGCAAGAAAGACACAAGACTATCCACCTAATAGGATCCTTCAAGTAGAGATGAGGGACAGTACAAAGGATACAAGTACAGCTTAGACAGATAGGAATGAATGCTTTCACTGCAAAATATATACAGATGGATGAATGCTTCCAGTGCAAAATACTGAGGATGATAACATGTGCTTGCCCCAGGAAAGGTATACCATGTCAAAGTATCAGATACTACTACTACATTGGCATCATGACAGTGGTTGGGAGATATCATGGCACTTGGTAACAGAGAAGTGTGGCCCATTTTCACTCACCTTGTGAGCCTTTGGTAGATTTTTCACTGGTCTTTTCACTCAAGTGCACCAGCCAAACTAGTAATTTTCACCTGTGCTAAGAGTTCAGTGTACTACAAATGACAACACACAGAAAAACAATTCAGAGCCAATGTTGCACCAAACATACACAAGGTGTAACACTTTCATTTTTGTTGTATTCAGGGCATGAATCCATTGTACATCGAGCTCGAAAAAATGAAAAAAAAAATCAAAGTCTTCTGGTGAAAGGCAATATGTATCATACTTTGCCCCCATCCCAATAAAATTGTAAAAGCTTATTGAACAAACCAATGGTAAGAAGATAACCAGCCAGCCAAGTTACCCCATACCAACATAGATGGACAGTTTAAACAACTAACTTACATGACCAGAAAACATGCTACACATCTACGGGGAAGCATCCTACCGTGATTGCCTCAGGGAAAAACAATCACTGGATGTGTCTAAAATGTAAGGTCCTTGGGATCCTCAATTATCTTGGAAAGCGTTTGCAGGAAAGCAGCAAGATCAGCTCCATAAATAACACGATGATCAGCAGTAACGTTGACCTGAATGTATTGGTGAGGTGAGGAATTAAGCCAAAAAGAAATTAATCTCCATAATTGAGTAAGGAAAAGTAGCGTAACTATGAGTAAATTTACCTGCATTTGGTTCTTGATCCCAATTCTACCATCTTTTGTACCAACAAGTGTTGGTTGTGACGTTCCAACGGCCATGATTGCACCCTGTTTTCAGCAATAAAGATACTACCATGAAGCATGCAACAAGCAGCATTAGATGACAACAGAAATGAAAAGATAGAAACTTCGTCTTACTGTTCCAGGTGGCAAGATTGCATCAAATCTGTCAACTCCAAACATACCGAGGTTTGAAATAGTAAAGGTGCCTGCAGTTTGAACATGAACAGTTAGTAGCGCAGACATAAGATGGTTTGGTCCCTTGTTTTCTTCTGCAGTATATCAAAAGCACTAGGTGATCATCTCTAACTAGTTACTAACGAATCTGTAATTTAACCAGTAAACTGTCATTTTCACCTAGTACACTAAAAACATGAGGAAACACATGATCTGAAAACTCCAAATGAATGAAATTATAAAACACTATCAAAATGGGAATAATACATTATACTTTATACTGAGTTCAATGTAAAAAGTTCAACCAGAATCACCATAAAAAAACAACAAGGAAAAATGTGTGCAGGTCTCCATCGTCAGCATAGCAACACCATATAAACTATTTAAGATCTTGATTCTATAGGAGGCAATAGAACTGACAGACACACTCAATATAGAATAAAAAAGTATTGGCAAATGAGGCACATTAGCTCTAGAAAATACAAATGCATATACCAAAAGGGCACACTGAGATAAGCTCAGTCAAAAGTACAAGCATTCTATTAATAGTCTATCACATGCAATGCAGTGCACTACACTGACATCCTGTGAAAATGACTTAACGTGCAGAACTGCAGATTACATACAAATCAGGGAGAACTATTCTATAAATTGAGCTCAGTTGCTGGCAGGTGCAAGTGTACACGCTCAGTACCTAGGTTCAGTTAATCTCCAGCTTGAACTTGGGTGCCTTTTCTTCTTAACAAAAGACAAGTAATTCTTCCTAAATATCTTCATTTTCTTTTTAAAATTGAAAAGAATTGGAAAGCAGAGTGTGAATTTATAGCCATGCAAAATTTCACTCCCGATGTTTTGGCATTCCTTCACATTTTAGCATGTGGCACATCAATTAATATGTTGACAAACTCTTCCCTAATTGTTTTCGCCCCAAGAAAAAATAAAGATAACTCGAGCCCTCCTAATTTTCCTGAAACTATTTTAATTCAAGAGTGAGATGGTTTAATGCATCCATAGTGCATGCATATACAGGCAAAGGGACAGCTCCAAGTGAATTAGGTTGCTTAAATGCCTGGATGACAAGTACTTCATGAGCATCTATTGGGGTGGGTAGGAGTATTTAAGAGATTCATGAAGGTGACAGTATACCAGGATTCCTTGTGAAATACTGTCCTTGGTAGCAAAGAACGTTGTATATTTTTGAACAAGGAGACTAAAACATCACATATTTATGAATGGAGGGAGTAACATGTACTCTCGGACATAAACATTTTACTTTTAAGACATTTTTGAACAAATACAGCTAAGTGTCAGGTCATATGGTGAATTGAAATTAGGCTCAATGCTTCACTGTAAATCCCATACTACCATGTAAACAAATGGTATGGAACGCTATGTACATTGTACATGCTAGGTTTCAGGGAACCTATCTTCAGGGTGAAGTGGAAACTAGCCAATTTATTCCTACAAAAATGGCCCCTTTTGCATTCTGAAATTATTATTCTTTTTAAATATGATGCATATGTTTCTGCACAAGTTGTGATTAAAAATGTCTAGATACGAAAACCTAAAAACTGGTTAGTCATATGGACTGTTACTTGGTCACAATAAAAGCCCCTGAAGCCTGGTATTACCTCAAACAAGATACCTAGTATGGCGCGAGCTTTCAGTTTTGTCTTACCAAAGGTCCAGAAATCAACCTACCTATTACTGTAGGAATAATCCTAGAACTACACCAATGGATAATTGTTTTGCAGGACTCTTAGCACATAATAATATCAACCTAACATGTAGTGTACTTCTCTAGATATCATGACACAACTAAGACATCGGATACTGATAAGGGAGAATTTAGGTGTTCCACAAGAACTGGAGCACCTGAGTTTCAAACCAACAAAAAGCACATGCAAACAGTAACGAAAATTCCATAGAGTATGTTGTAATCCATCGCTGCAAAAAATATCAAATCTAAATTCAATCTACACATGGAGGAAAAATAAAGGAAACACTGACTCTTTTTTCTTTACTTGAACAATGAAAGGGAAGCCCCCACAGGCCACAGTTAATATATTTTCTGAACTTTTGATTTCAAATCTGTTTTTACTTGAACATTGACTCTTTTTCAGGAGATTTTTGTCTCCCTTTTATTTTTCTGTTTCTTCATACCTAGATTGAATTTAGATTTGAAATTTTGTGGTGTGAATTAGCGTGTCTGATAGGTGCCATATCTGAATTTTTCCTAACTATTCGCATGTGTTTTTGTTTGTTTCAAGCTTAGGTGCTCCCATGCTCCATGAGGCACATGGAATTCTCCTAGAATTGCAGGTGCTTCATAAGAATCTAAAATAAGGCAGTAATGCAGGAAGGCAAACTAGGAGTGTAAAAAAAAAAGAACATTGACAATAAGTACCTGACATAAGGCAATGACATGTTTCGAAATGGTAGTATTTATTTCTTACAAGAACTGTACTTGCTGTAAGCGTAATTTTGAACAACATACAACTCTAAGCAAGTTACCAATTTTGTAAGCAAGTTACCTTTTAAAAACCTCACCCAAAATTTTGTACGGAATGGAAATAGTTTCATCCCACAGATACAATGAGGACACAACTAAAGGAGCCTATACCGCATTCTGCTATTCAGGCCTCACTGGCATGGATATGCCAAGGACAGTTGATTCATTATCATTTCACTGAGTATATGTATAAAAAAATTTGAATATCAATGAGCTATGCATTCAATTTTTTGTATAGACAAAGAAAGTACCCGAGTTGTATTCATGGGGCTGCAGCTGCTTTGCTCGAGCCTTATCAACTAACTCCTTCCATTTCCTCGACAGAGAATAAATGTCGAGCTGCATAAACCAACAATTAACCATTTTTCATAAAAATCCCATCACAAACATCAATTTTGAGAATCTACAACAACTACAAGAACTCTACCTTATCAGCATCTGGAAGCACTGGCGTAATCAACCCACCATCGATGGCCACTGCCACAGCAATGTTTATGCTGCTGTTGTAAGTGAAGCTCTTCTCATCTCTGCAGCTGGAGTTTATAACCGGGTGTTGCACAAGTGCCATTGCAGTCGCCTTTGCCAACAGGGCCGTCATCGTCACACCCTTCTCCTTAATCTGCCAAAATAACACTAATTTAGACAGCCATCCCACTGCATAGCACTAATTTGAGAACAGCAGAAACTGCCGAGGAACTCGCCTTCTTGTAGAGCGCATCCAGAGCATCAGTTGTGAAGGTGTAACCGACTCTGAACGTCGGCACGGCGAGGCTCTCCACCATGTTCTTGCTGACAGCACCCTGCATTGTCGTGAACGGCACCGTCGACCCAAGTGGCACGTCGGGCCGTGCGGCAGCCGGCGCACGCGTCGCCTTCTTAGGCGCCACCGCTGCCGCCTCGACGTCCTTCGCCACTATCCGCCCACCCGGGCCAGAGCCGGCAATCGAGAAGAGATCAACGTTGAGGTCCTTGGCGAGCTTCTTGGCGTACGGCGACGCGACCACGCGCGACCCGCCCTGCGTTGCTGGCGATGGCGGCACGGGAGCAGAGACTGCTGCTACTGGGGCCGGAGGAGGAGGCGGCGGGGGAGGGGTTGCTTCTTGGGGAGGCGGTGGCGGAGAGGACGAGGAGGAGGAGGAGGAAGAGAAGGAAGCGGCCTGGGACTGGGCGGCCGGGATCTCCTCCTCCGACTCGGCGAGGAGCGCGATGGCGGAGCCGACGGGGGCGGACTCGCCGGCGGGGACGAGGACGGCGGCGAGGAAGCCATCGTGGAAGGTCTCGACGTCCATGTCGGCCTTGTCGGACTCGACGACGACGACGGGGTCGCCCTTGGCGAGGCGGTCCCCCTCGGCGGCGGTCCACGACACGATCTTCCCCTCCGTCATGGTGGAGCTGAGCGCCGGCATGAAGATCTCCCGGATCTTGGCCTCGACGCGGAAGCACGCGCCCCTGCGGCGCCGGCTTCCGCCGTGCTGGCGGCGGAGGAGGAGGGAGGCCGGGGGCAGGAGCGCGGCCGCGGGGGAGTGGAGAAGGCCGGCCATTGCGAAGCCGCGGGCGGAGAGAGGGAGACGGTGAGAGAGAGAGAGAGAGAGAGAGAGAGAGCCGCGCGAGGCTTTGAGCTGCGGCGGGTGCCTCGGTAGTATCGGAGGCGGCGGCGGGCGGATTGGCCGAGGTGGACGACGACGATGGACCGGACTGAGGTAGGAGATGATGGGTGTGTTCTTTGTGGGCCTCCAAAGTCCAAACTTGCTGCCCAACAAGCCCAATGTTTCTTCAACTTCACTCTTGTTTTTTTCCATTCTTATATCCATCTCATAGTAGTAGTAGTATAAAACATTTCGACGCTATCTAGATGCGTCCATCGACATATGTATATAGAATGTGGGTATAGTATACTACGTGATCTATGTGTTCTTACATTATAGTTGAAGCGCAACTAACGGCTAACTTATATATAAATGGCATATAAACAACCCAAACATGAGCTAGTGTGGGTGGTTTGCATTCTAGGTGGGGAGGGTAATACTGTTCAAATAAGGTCGAGCTAAGCTCAGGACTAGCTACTGAAGCCTGAAAGCCAAAAAAAACCTAAAAATTATGAAAAGTCCAAAAAAGCTAGACCCAGCCTAAGAAAGCCCGGGTTCAACTAGGTTGGGGCTTTGTTTTTTCATATCATTAGGCTCGGTCCTGCGTTTTTTGACTAGGTTTTTTCTAGGGCCGGCCCGAAGCCCGGCTCATCCCAGTGTTTGAACAGGCCTAGTGTAGGGGAAGTTGTGAGTTCAATATTTGGCCTTTACGAGCACACGATTTAATAGCTAGGTTTTTCTCTCCTATCTGCCAGCATAAATCTCGAAGTAATCTGATGATTGAAAAATCAAAAGTTTTTTGTCTATATTTTCTGTCGACAAATGTATAGCGATTACGATATTTTATATACTATATGGCATTGATGCCAAAATAAAATTGACACAATACAAATGCATGAACTTGTACACATACATGCACACTCAACACTACAAATGCACAGGCGTATATCCTACCCCTTGAAGCACCTCCAAGAAAAAAACAGATTGTCATTGATGCAATTTTCGTTATGTTGATGCACTTTTGTTTGTTTTTTTTCCTAGGAAGTCAATAAACAAGAATTCATATTGATCCTATTTTTTCTGAAGAACTGCATAAATTCCACAGTGCAAGCTCCACTAAAATTTAGATCAGAAGCCATTGTGAGTGATGAAACAATTATCCAAAAGTTGTTGATGATGAACACAAAACCAATCCAACATGCCCCCTTTTTTTTTTTCTTTGGAACTGACATGCACAGGGTATGTTATTAACCATATATAAATGAGAAACACTATGATACAGCATAGATAACACATTCATCATTCATACCAAAATTAGATACCTGAATGAACACTCCTTTGATCAGCCATATCACAAACTACTACTCTACCTTGAACTATATGGTGCTGCTACTGTACAAGGGCCCTGTATATTGCTTGCTGACCTCCAAAAACTAAGCAAAATGATCAAACTCCATTCACATCTATGTTACCTATCTGAGCTACCAAAAACATATCATGCCCGATTCATTTTGCGTTCAATAGCATCCTCAAGACGCTGCGCATCTTTGGCCGAGCATCTGGAGAAAGCGCGACGCAAGCGAGAGCGATGTTCAGGACCGACAACATCTGGCTGTGAACAGCAGCTGAAGTTCTTGAGACCCTGCTGTCAAGGATCTGCTCCCTCTGATCAGGGCTACCTGAAAGGCTGAGAGCCCACTTGGCTAACTCGATGCCATCACAGACCGATGGTTTCCCAGTTAAAAGCTCCAGTAAGATGACTCCAAAGCTGTAAACGTTGCCAGCCATCGTCAACCTCATCGTGTATGCATATTCTGCAACCACAAGTCAACAGAATTAGTTTCAGTACGTATCTGATTTCATATAAATTTCAGAAAGTGGTAAATCATTTTTTGCTAGTCTATTTGAAGGAAAAGATATTAGCAGCTAGGTCTTTTATTAGTTCTATCAAAAGTAAGAGATGTGCTTAGCTTGCATGATAGACTACAAATGTAGTAGACGACAACCCACGGGAAACAAAGAATTATATTTTCTCCAGAGATTTCTGAAAACAAAACTAGCATTGGAGGTGTAGACAGGGTTGTGATCAATTGAAGTTTGCAGGTAATGTTCAAACAGATTTGATTCAAGCAAATTACTTGAAAGAATAAGTATGGACTAGAAATGCATTGCATCAACGAACAACAGGAAATAATCACTATCAACAGTTTCAGCTTAACTAGCATTGGAGGTGTAGACAGGGTTGTGATCAATTGAAGTTTGCAGGTAATGTTCAAACAGATTTGATTCAAGCAAATTACTTGAAAGAATAAGAATGGACTAGAAATGCATTGCATCAACGAACAACAGGAAAAAATCACTATCAACAGTTTCAGCTTAACTGCCTGAGTTGATAATTATGCAATCAAATTGAACATGAATAGTCTATTACCTGGTGGAATATAACCAACTGTACCAGCAATGGTTGAAAGGCTCCCACTGCTCTTGGAAGGATCAACAATTTTGGAAAGCTCAATATCTCCAATCTGAGGTTCATTCATTGACTTCAAGTGTACAGTCCTTGTTGACAAATCAAGAAGCAGAACTGGCTGAGTGCACCCATGAAGAAATGTCAGTCCTTGGGCTAACCCAAAGGCTATGCTATACCGTGAAGGCCAGTCCAGAACATCCGACATTCCGGCATGAAGAAAATCAAACACCGTGCCCTTGTGCATGTGCTCATAGAGGATGTATGCATTTTCTTCTGTCAACACATAGGCCAAGGGCACCATGACATTGGAATTGCTTAACTTTCCAAGCACCTCCAGTTCATTACCAAACTTCTGTTGGTTCCCAATTTGGAATATCTTATCACTCCAATTAAGTCTTTTCACAGAGTAGGTTGAGCCATTAGGCATCACAGCTTTGTAGTAAGTACAGAACCTTGTTTTCAGAAAAATGTTGTTGTGATTCGACACTGCTTCCATTGCTTTCGAAAAATCAATTGCAGAAGTATGGATACTGTTCATTGTTATGAGGTGGCCATTGATGATTCGAGCAACAGCCTCCTCAGTTGATGATCCTTCATCTTCAACACGATAAATTCTCTTGGAATATGAAACCATCAAAATTGCACCAAGCAAGCACAATCCAACAAGAGCACCAGCAATAGCAACAACGGTGATGAAAATACCATGGGTCCTCTTACCACTTGTAGTATCCTTCCCATTGTCTCCTGTACCATTTTTAAGACCGGGATTTCCTGTATCAGTAACTTCCACATGTCCAGGAAATATAGGAATAGACCCAGAAAGGTTATTATAAGAAAGGACCAACTGTGTCAAGCTTTGCATACTCGCCAGCGAGGCTGGCACCTCCCCAGACAAATCATTGTATGAAAGATCAAGTACCTCTAGATCACTTAACAAACCAATATTTGAAGGAATAGATCCGCTGAGATGGTTGTGGCTAAGATTAAGAACAGCACTTAATTTAATGGGCATTGTTGGGATAATACCAGTCAGAGCATTGTTCCCCAGACTAAGCTCAATCAGAGAAGTTAATAAGCTGATTGAGTTTGGAATGCTGCCACTGATCTTGTTGCCTTGCAAGTTTAAAACAGAAAGCTTTGTCTTCTTTGACAACTTGCTGATTTCTCTTGGTAACTCTCCAGTGAATGAATTCTGACTGAGATTCATTGTGTTCAGATTTGCTAAACCAAAAAACGCACTCGGGATGGGTCCATCCAGACTGTTCATTTGAAGCTTCAGAACTACCAGCTTGTCAAGGCTGCCAATTGCATCAGGAACTGGACCCTTCAACTCATTTGATCCCAGGTTCAATAAAAACAAGTTCTTGCATTTGCCAAGTTCTAAAGGTATGCTTCCCATCAAATGATTGCTATCCAACTCAAGATAAGCCAAGGCTAACGCATCACCGATTGTGTTTGGGATGGTTCCATTGAGAGAGTTGTCACCAAGCCTCAACCGGTAGAGGGTTGAAGACAAGTTTCTAGGGATGGGCCCTTCGAGATTATTGCCGGTGAGATCAACACTCTGCAATCCCACAGGACTAAGCATATCAGAGGGGATCACTCCACTGATATTATTGTAACTCAGATCCAGCATCTTCACATTCTTGGTGATACCACTAGGAATCAAACCGGTAAAATAGTTCTGATTAGCTGCAAACCGAGAGAGACTTATAACATTTGACACGCTTCCTGGTATATTGCCACTCAGATTATTAGCTGACAAGATTAAAGTCCTGAGCTTGGGCAGCTTTAAGAACTCATCCGGTACATCACCAGTTAGATTGTTCTGACTGAGATCCAGCATGGTAAGATTCCGGTAATTGAATAAAGCTTTAGGAATGCTACCACTGAATTGATTACTAGACAACACCAACTCCTCTAAAGACAGAGCCATGCTTGTCGGAACATCACCGACCAAGCTATTGCCACTAAGGTTCAAGCTTCTCATTTTGGGCAAAGAATTCAACTGAGTGCTGATACTACCGCTAAAAGAATTGAAGGACAAGTCAAGAACCTCCAGAAGGGGGAAACCAGAGAAATCACCAAGTGGCATCAGTATACTGTTGCTGCTCAAATTAAGCGACCGCAATCCAGCCTTCATGGAGCAAGAAGAGGTGAAGAATCGTGGAGACAAATTGATGAAGGAATTCTTGGAGAGATCAAGAAATTGCAAGTTGTCAAGAGAGCATATGGTTTCGAATATGGAGGAGTTGGACAAACCATAGCCAGACAAAGTAAGATTGGTCACAACTGATAAAGAATTGGAGCTAGAGCAATTGACTCCATCCCATCGGCATGGATTCGAATCGCTCGTGTTCCACCAGGCACTGTTAGGAACCATGGCTATAAGCTCCTTCATGATCGACGCCTGTGTGGTATTTAGTGGTGCCGACGGCGGTGCGGCGGTGGCGGCCATGGACGAATCAAGAAACAAGAACAACGACAAGAAGAGAGCTAGTACCAGCTGCAGCAAGAAGCCACTGCTGCTACAGGAACAAGACGACCTCTCCTCCATGGCCACTTGTTCTTGGCTTCCTTTTGATTCCTGCACCTCCTTGAATCCTTGATGACCTTCACAGGCTCGAGCAGCACCGAAAAAATCGATTTTTTTTCACTCTCTTTCTCTAGGTTTTGGGGCTCCCACTGCTCTTGGCCATGGCTCTCTTCTCGTCTTGCTCCCAGTGCTTTGGCGAGTTTTTAGAGGAGAGAGAGGCGAGGTGGATTTTCTTTTTCTCTCTCTTTCACAACTCACACTTCTCTTGGTGTCCAGGGTTGACTGACTGAAACGTATCTTGTGTGAGAGACCAAGACCTGTGACTTGAAAACACCGAAGAAAGCTGGTTGAAAACAGTAAAGAGCAAGTTTATAATTTATCTTTAGTTAATCTAATAACTAATTCATATAATAGTTAGCTAACATTAATATATGGTCTCATATATCATACATACACTACCTATAAATTAATAGCTCACTACTCTTTCTTCTTTTATCTCTTTAAATATGTTTATAACTGGCTTATAGTCTACTATTGTATCTGCTCTAATGGGACCTGTATTTAGGCTGAGATTTAGGGCAACTTTGGCACTTTGAGAATGGTCTTTCTGTTACTATTAAAAAAAAAGAATTGTCTTCCTGTTACTATTCAGAGAGAGAAAAAAAGAGCTGATTTATGATCTTCTGGTCTTTCAGTTAATAGTATCCAAAAATAATAATGGTTTTTTGGTTATTGTAAAAAAAAGATATTTCTGTTGGGTAATTTGTCAGCTATATCCATGCATGCCAAATTTTTAGATATGAAAGCTGGCTGGAATATACTTGCTGTCCAATTTGTTTTTGGTGATTTACTCCTATTTAAGTTCATATTTCAAAAAACATGCATGTTCTGCATGAAGTTATGAACAGTGTTTTGAATATTTCAATTGGCTCTGGAACAAGTTCTTGTTTCTGAACACCTTTTCAAAAGAAAAGTTTCACATTTTTATTAAGAGGCAACTGGGCTTCGCTTTATTAGTGTGTATCAAGAGAATCCTATGCCGTTGAGCAATGTGAGGGCACCATTCAACATCTGCAAAGCTGTTTTACTGAAAATTTGTGCCATACTAGTATCAAGAAACGTATGCATCTTGCAGAATAATATACTAATACCATCTAAAACTGTCGCTTTCAATTTCAGCTAATGACTCTAAGAGAGCACATTTTCATCCTATCTTTTCGCTTATACTCATGCTTATAAGCTAAATTTTAAATTTTTAACCTTAAATTTAGAGTTGATTTTGAGGTTTTTTCACTGAAGTTTATGCTCATGCTCATGCTTTAGATCACTAAGAAAACACATATAAAATTTTTACTCGCAAATTATTTTTACTTACGTTAAACACCGGAATCTCTATTGCTGACGCAGACATGTCATTGTCTGAACTAATGCAGAGGAACAGAGGGTCCCAGTCAGAGACTGAAAAATGCATGTCATTACCATTTCAAGATGCCGGGTCAAAGAAGCTGGAGCTCACCAGCTACACTAAAACCAACTGTAAATTCCTGCCTTATTTCCTGAAATATAAAAGCCTCTCCAAATTCTGAAAAGGACTGGCTAGTGCTGTCCAAAATTATGATCATCAGGTACAAGTAGGAAAGGTAATCGAGATTGTTGAAATATGACAAAAAGTAATTAAAGTTAGTCTAAGAAACAATCATGGGGCCCTTGCCCGGGAAAAGGACGATGTGTTGGAAATGCCAGAGGAGCTTGACCAAACCAGCCTTGGCACATCTAGCTTTACCTCAAAACACAAACAGACAGGCAGGGAGAGGAAAAGCTAAGAGCACACAAGCCAATGCAAAACGTTGTCTTTTTCTAACGCCTACGAGCAAACCCAACAGATAATCTATCATATCATTAATCCTAAAAATAAATGATGTGAGAAAAAAAATAGATTCCAACAAGTCATTTATTCTATCATCCATATTAGAAAGAGAAACTCCAAATATATATGTTCTCTCCTATATTGATATCTCAACATCTAATCATAAGAGGACAAAGCAATATTAACATGAGAGAAGATGACTATAAAATATTAATAAAATATATATGGATGATGTAATATGTATGTTTTGTTGAAGTGATGCATAATATGAATAGAGAATCTATTTTGAATGGTCATTTAAATGATAATATGGATGATAAAATTTGAATGAGTTATTGAAAATGCTCTAAGTTTAATAGAATACCCAACTACTAGCTATAAAATTATATTAGAGCTAATATATACAATAGGTTAGCTACAAGGTATGTTCTAATATTTTTCTTTTATCTCTTTCTATTAATTCTATATTTAACATATTTACTTTAGAGCATGTGTAGAGCTAGTTCTTGTGTAAGAGCTAACATCTTTTTTTTATTTTTTCTTTCATCCACATAAGATTATAATTGACTTGCTCTCAAGTGTATTGGTTGATTAATCAGAGGATTAAGCTAGTGTTCTTAAATGGAGGCTGGGTGAAAATGTTCATGGCACAGAAAATGAGGTGAAACATTACTATATGATTAATTAAGCAGTCCCTCCATTTGGTTTTTTTTTTTGAGAAAAGGCCAAAGGACAAATTTACAAATAACAAATAATTTTTGCATAAAAATTTATATACACGTCCTTAGCGATGTAAAAGACAAGGTTAAAAAATAAACTAGGATGAAAAAACCTCAAAATCTACATCAAATTTAAGATTAAAAATTTAAATTCTGGCTTATAAGTATAAGGAGACTCGAAAAGATGGTGCTTATATTGTAAGGCATTTTAGCTTTGACTTTATTTATTCATTAATCAATGTATATATATCTAGATGTGTTAGCATCCACATAAATCTAGTTAAGGCTAAAAAGTCTTACATATTAGCTATTATAAATTTAAAAAGTTGAGTTATTTGATTTTTAAAGAAATTTTAATATATATTTTTTAAAAAAATGCACCATTAGTAGTTTAAAAAACATGCTCATGGAAACCGGTGAAACACCCAACCCTCCATCTAGATTGGAAAGCGGCCAGCGTTTACATGTTCAGAATTTATTATAAATTTTAAAAGTAGATTTATTTGATTTTTAAGAAAATTCAATATATATATATATATATATATATATATATCATTTAGTAGTTTGAAAAACATAAACATGTAAACTGGTGAAACATCCAACCATCCATCCAGATTGGAATTTTCATCCAAGTATAGGGTTTCTTCAGATTTTTTTTATGATGTTAGTAGGTTGTTTCAACATAATAATTTCTTGATAGTACCAAAGATTGCTAGTCCTTTTCATATTCCACAACTACACTATACAAATAAATTATTCTAAGTCATCACGTGTGTCAGAGATATCGGCCCGAGGATGTCCCCTGTATGTGTATGGCATACGGTGACCGTGGGCCCATGAACCAGAACCCTCAGAAAGGGAGATCGGGCCCCGGGAAGCCGCTTGCCCCTAGGGGGTTGGGCCCGGAAGGTTGCCAGGCAACCGAACGCTGGAAGGGTCATGCCGCCCGGCCTAGGGCTGCGCGTTGTGGGGCCCACCATGTGTCAGACGTGTCCACGGTGCCCAACCACTGCATTTATGGCGATAGGAGGGCGCCTGGCACGCCGCATCACCCTCATGATGGGCGTAAGCGTGCGCCTGGCCACCTTAAATGTAGCCGTAGGTGCACGCCTTTGCCTGCGCTCCCTCTTCGAGAAAAAGCGAGGAGAGACAGGCTACCCCTGACCGCATAGTGACATCTCTGTCATCGCAGGGATAGCTCGTCTCCCTCGCATCACCGTCGAATTAAATGCGGCGGTCGACCAAGTGAGAGGAGTAGCGGCTCCCCGCTCAGACCGCTGGGTCGAACGGGGGGTGCCACCCACTCCCCACCTACTGTCTGATGGGACCCAACAATGGCAATATGGTGGCTTGTTGACTTACGACGACATCCGCAGCAGTCCTAAGAAAGATGATCTCCTGCATATCGTAGGTGGGAAAAACCATGGCCGTTGTGGTGTCTCCTTGCAGTATAAAAGGAGGCCCTGACCAACGGAATGAAAAAAACAAAAGACAAGTAGAACATTATCACATAAGCTTGTACGCATTTACTCTCATGGTGCACAAACGACAGGAGTAGGATGTATACTTTTCCTGTGTCCACGGAGGAGCCCGACCCCCCTCAAATCTCTCTCGTTTTATTCTCTTCTTTTTGACGAGGCTTTCAGGCTCTAGCCCGCACCCTTGGGCTGAACTCACAAAGGGGGTCCGACAGATTCCCGCTCCGATAACTTGAAAATTTTATTCGATTTAATACAGCCGAAGAGATGCTTAGGTTGAAAAATTGAACATTACTTTTTTGATTTAATACAAGTGAAGAGGTGTGCCAATCCTATAGAATTTCTTTCAAATTTCACTTCTCAATTCATAAAAAAAAAGAATAAAAAATCTTGTCTTGCAAATAAACCCTGAATGGGAAATTTTTCAGGTGTTCCAAATGTCACCTTACCACATGGCTGGCCGTGTGCATCCTTGCTAGTGCAGAGGCTGGGTTTTACCCACTATCTAAAAAAATCCATGTGAACACACTCTCTAGATCTCCATTGCCATCACACCTGAAGGAAAAAAAAAAAGAGTGCAAAATCTAAAAGCTGTGGTTAGTGTGGAATTTGGAGGTTGGGAAAGTGGAGGAGGTTGGAATGGGAGTGAATGGTCTCAGTCCCCTATCATGTTCCTTTCATCTCATCTGGCCTACCACACACTTGATGAGGAGACTTTTGAATGGACTTCACCAAGCTCCATTGTCTCTCACTCGTTCCAAGATCTGTTTCATCTGTCCATACCTTTGCTCTGAAATTTACCTGCAGCTTCTCATTCTGGTCCTGGAGCCCTCTCCGGGGTGCAGTTTCAGATTAGCACTTCAGGACTGGTCCATGATCCTACTTGCACCAAGAGTTCAGTCCAATCCTTTCACACCTAATATCTGCAGAATTTTACAGTCCTTAATCCATTTTCCACGGTATTAATCCATCTGAAATTTGACAGTATCTTCCTAGGTGGATTTACTGGTTACTGCATCAAAGCTAACATGGTCTCCACATGCCCATCAGAACATAGGCCTCATTCTTTTTCCCTTCTTACTAATTCATCCAGATTCCCTCGATTTTTGCGCTTATGCTTTCCAAACTACTAAACAGTAAGTTTTTTGAAAATTTTCTATAGAAAAATTACTTTAAAATCATGTTAATCTATTTTTTAATTTTTATAACTAATAATTAATTAATCATATATTAATCTATTACTATATTTTTTACGTCGGATAAGTTACTTACCACCGAACGCCTGTAGTGATTTTTTTTGCAGCTGAATGTGAATGGTACTGAATTCATAGGATTGGTCCAACGTCACATAGAAACCAAACGAGATGACCGTGCCAAGTAGGCAATATGATTAGGAACAAAAGCTAAAGGCAAAAGAAGGCAAAGGTGCCAATTGTCTTTGTTTTTGCATCAGAGACAAGGCCGTGTTTGAAGGAGAGGAGACGGAGAAAAAAGTCATCTTTTGTAACATGTAGTAGACTCCCTGCAAGTCTCAAGGCCACAAAATATCCTCCTAACTTTGGCACTCCAGCTAGCTAGATTGGCGTTTTGGGTCTCGATAAACATTTGTCAAACCCTCAGTTAATCACCTTTGGACTAAAGTTTAGGCAGAACATTAGCAATAGTTATATTGTTTATGATTATTGATTAGTCTTTTTATCCCTAAGTGGCTATGGCTCCAGGTATGATCTGAATTCTGAAACAATGACAGCAAAACCAAGCTTAGAGCAAGTTTAATAATATAGTCAACCGCTAGCTCCAAATCGTCTATAACCAACTTAATAGTCAATTCATATAATAGTTACCTATAAACATATACTACACAATTAATATCCGCTCTCATCTATCATACGCACATATGTCTTGGAGTCTGTGCTGTAGCTGGCTATAAATTTATAGCCCCCTCTCTTCTCTCTTAGAGCAAGTTCAATAGGATAGCCAACTGTTGGCTACAAATTATCTATAACCAACTTAATAGTCATTCATACAATAGTCATCTACTACATAATTAATATATAGCCCTACCTGTCATACACACATGTGTTTTAGAGCTCGTGCTATAGCTGGCTATAAATCTGTAGCTAGTTGCTCTTCTCTCTTTTCTCTTATCACCTTAAAATATGCTTATAGCTGGCTTATAGTTTACTATTGTACCTGATATTATCTTCATACACTATGTTAATAACTGGCTTATATAGTCTGGTATTCTACCTGCTCTTAATAGTCCAGGTGCAACGCACTGTGGCAAAAGCCTAGCAGAAAAGGACCTTGTGAATAATTTATCAAGAATCTCGATGAGCTCACCCTGATCGAGCTCTGTGAAAGAGTATTAGTATAATTACCTTTTCTCAAAGCAAGCAGATCAATGCTATGCACTAGTATGTGCCTTTCATTTTTAAGTGCATGTAGTAGTAGTGAAACAAGTCTCCTGTCTCTCTTGCAGGACTTTAGCTAGCTAGATGGCATCATCATCATCATCATCGCAAGTGCAGAATTGTGGAAGTTTGCTGAATCAGGATTATTTTATTTGCTAGTGCGATTTGGCTAATCCATGATTTGGAGCTAAGTGAAGTACTTTTAAATTGCAGCGACGAACGGTTATACGAATGCCCACGATATAGCAATTTCATAATCAGTCTTGAACGGTTGGATGCGCAGGATCGAAACATACTGAATTTTCATGCTAAACACAACACTGAAAAAGTATTCAGATAATTAAGTGTCAGATGAGTCATGATATGAATATCCTGATCTTCATGGACAGTTCGGTTTGTTACCAATATAAACCGTTCCAAATATTGATGATGCTAAGATTCTGGTAAGTAACAAACCAAATTAAACCTTACCATCATAGTCTTACCAACATTTGGTAATTTCAGAAACTTATGCTCATAAAAGTATGCCAAAAATTGGTAAGGTATCAAACTAAACGTAGCCTACATATCTTGACCTTGCCAATAGATAGATAGGTTTATTTGAGCAACAAAGTGAGATAATTAACTGAAGTATCTCGAATTGGTCATGTATCCTCAATTGAGTACATTTGCGTAAATTTTCTAAGTACAGTGGAATATAGACTTTGATGCATGTAATGTCAAAAATAACTAATCACTTTTTAGTTTCAGGCTTTCAGCCAGTTCAACAGCAAAACTCAAACTAAATCAGCTTTGTGTTTCAATGTGGTTGTGATGGTGACGGGAATTACCAGCTCGGCCCATTTGGGCCTATGGTCCCAGCAAAAAAGGGCTTTCCTTTCCATTTTTGGCCTATGGCCCATTCCTATTTCCCCTCCCTTTTTGGGCTGGACCTGCGGCCCTTTTCCGGCCCGTTTTTCGTCAGGCTAGGCTTTTTGAACTTGGAGTGCAAGGAAGGCCCGAAACTGAGTGATAGCCTACTAGTCCACGATCACACGGGCCTAACGAGAAATGCGTTTTTTTCCCCTTTTTTCAATTCACTTTAAATTCATTATGTGCAAAGTTTCTATGTTTAGTTTTCTATGAGTAAAGTTGCTATGTATAAGATTCCATGCATATATTTTTCATATATAAAGTTGTTGTACGCAAATCTCTATGTATAAACTTTATATGTATAAAGTTGGTAGGTATTTTCTCCGTCCCAAAATAAAAGACGGAATGGGATCCTCTGCATGCGCAGATTGAAATGACTATATTGACCCTCCAGCTTACAATTAGTGTTGGGCCTCTGCAGTAGCATGTACAGGGTTGAGCCTCCTGGGGAAAACTCAGCTCAATTAGTTGAAATGACTATATTGACCCTCCAGCTTACTTAAACAGATGATAAAAATATCCATCAAAATCAACTGTGATAAATTTAACTAATACGCTACTGCCCCATCTCCGTCTGAGCTTTGGTTGTCTGATTTGATTGGTGTTATCTGTCTGTCCAACTAGTGTAATGTGCTGCTGAGAAAGCTCTCGTGCACATGTTTAATTACCGATTGAGACTACCGGATTTTAACCCATCTAGCTATCACAGTTAATGATAAATTTCGATCGTTTTTTTTTGACAAATTTTGGTTGAATTTTGATAAAATTTGATGTCTTATATTTAATTTTATTCAAAAAAAATATACAACAAAAAAGAATAAAAATTTTGGCCTGTATCAAAACGCCAAAAAACCACGAAACTGATTGATTTTCGTCGGCTTTGTGAACACATCAACTAGGTGTAATATCATGGAGTGATCTACATGTTTTGTGATGAACAATTGATTTATAAATTGGTGTCGGTGTATGTAACTAATATGAGCCAGGTTGCGATATATGTGCTCGGAAACGGTTGGTTTGTCTCTATGTGTGCAGGTGACTTAAGGTCAACCGTGGTCAATGGCGAGGACCATGACTAGGTTTAGGGAGGAACCGAGGTCTAGAAGGTTGGGATGTCATGTGACATGGTTAGACGAAAGTGATGATTCTCGGAGGTCAATATCGGTCAACGGCGGTAGGATCGTGACTAGGCTTAGGGAGGAACCGAGGTCCGGATGATCGGATGACGATGTTGAATACAAGGTGACACATGGTGGAGGAACACCGTGTGAGGTGGAATCATAACGGGCTTTACATGTTGTATGTGTAAGTACCGAAAAATCACGAAGTAAATCGAATAAGAAAAAGAGAAAGTTGCTACATGAATCGGATCGCACAAAGATCAGACAGAGACAGCTCCGATCGACAAAATTAGTGCAAGAAACGATGCTGCAGTTGATCACTCAAGAGGAGCCAAACACCTTTTAGGGCCTATTCGTTTTGGAGTAATTTTGCAGGAATTTTAGAACTATTTTTTCTAAAATTTCTATAAAATTCCTAGGATCCGAAGAAGCCCTTAAACTTTAAATAAAACACACCGGAAGAGAGAAACACTGCACCTAAAAAAGTAACAACCGGACGATGCACAGCGGTACTGAAATCTCGTTTTCAACGGAGCAGCACTGCTTCTGTACGTTGAGCCGAACCAGCCAACAGCAAGTCCACAAACTGACACATCATTTCTTATTCCCAAAACAACTAGTGACAGATCATGTTAGGAGTTCCAGTAGTTGACTAAATTTTAGATGAAATTACTATTGCATTGCCGTGTTTTGAAGTGCCGATGGATGATGAATGATGGCCAAAACTAAGTTTATGATGATTATTCAAGGGGTACAGTCGTACAGACGAATGAACTAGTAGAAAATATAGAAAGCTGAAAGGTTAATTTTATAAAGTTTTTTTTCGCAAAATGCTAATGAAAAAATTATATAAATTTTTCACCCCTTATTTTCGATTATGCTTATGAAATTTGAATTCTTAATCTTAAATCGGAGTTGATTTTGAAGTTTTTCATCTAAGTTTATTTTCCAGCCTTGATTTTTAGATCGCTAAAAATACATATATAAAAATTTTATTCATAAATTATTTTTTTGCAAATATACCATTTGACTTTTTTTTCATAAAATATCTAAACAATCACCCCTCGTATCATTTAGGAGCTTGGGAATATGTTATCTACCATTAGATTCGAACGAGCATAAGTGAGATCACCAACCTAATTCAAAAGGTTCTTGCGCTGATTTGTATTTGCTATGCTGTTTGACAGCTTGATATCTTTCTATGTGTATAGATGTATAAGATTTGTTCCGGTCTAATAAAAAGTACCTCGAGGTATCGGTACCTCGAGGTACCAAACCATTTCTCACTATTGGATCTATCTAAGTAGGATGTGTGCTGTTAAATCCAACGATCAAAAATAATTTGGTACCGTGAGATACTGATACCTTGAGGTTATTTTTGTTGGACTATAAACTTGCTCAAGATGTGTACTCTTATATATCGATATTTTTTGAACAGTGCAGACCAACGATAATAGGTGGCAACCCCAGCACTCGAAGCAACTGCCACCACATATGCTGACAAGGCCATTGCAGCCGTCTTTACTCTTTCTCAGCGAAAAGAAGAGGGAGAAAGAGAGATGAATTCCAATTTGCAAGCAACATTCAGAGCTGTTGTTTTAGCAGAAAGGCCTCGCTGCAAAAAAAAGCACTGCCTGTCTGCTGCACTGCTGCTTCTATGCTCTTCCATCCTCCCTCCAAAACCATTCAAAACAACTCACTGCTTCACTACAATATGGGCATCCAGCACTTGCCTTTGCTTTTGAATATAATCACCCTACCAAACACTTCAACACCAGCTATCTTAATTGTTTACAAACAGAACCATCCATACATAGCCTTGCTGAGTGTTACTAACTGATTGGTTAGTTGAGAATTGCATCACGTATTCCTTAACAACGGGGTCATTGTTTCGGTGTTTTATGAAAAAAACCAAACAGTATATTTGTAAGTAAAAAACATTTTATGAATAAAAAATTATATAAATATTCTTAACTATTTAAAAGTTAATGTTAGAAAATAAACATAGATAAAAAGACTTAATATTCGAGTC
The DNA here is from genome assembly GCF_000231095.2 of Oryza brachyantha. Lineage (NCBI taxonomy): Eukaryota > Viridiplantae > Streptophyta > Magnoliopsida > Poales > Poaceae > Oryza > Oryza brachyantha. The sequence continues at coordinate 3,219,375 of NC_023174.2, forward strand.
TAAATTTTAGATTAAAAATTTAAATTTTGACCTTATAAGAATAAGCGATGAAAAGATGGGGGCGGAGGAAGTAGAACATTAAGGTGGTGTTTAAATCTAGGGACTTTTTTCCCCTTGTCACATCTGATGTTTGGATGTTAATTAGAAGTATTAAATATAGACCGATAATAAAACTAATTGTATAAATAAAAGTTATTTCATTAGACAAATTTTGTAAGCCTAATTAATCCACGATTAGCAAATGCTTACTGTCGTATCACATTCGCTAATCATAGACTAATTAGGCTCAATAGATTCGTCTCGCAAAATAGTCCAGAGTATGAGATAAGTTTTATTAATAGTCTATATTTAATACTTCTAATTAGTATCCAAACATTCGATGTGACAGGGGAAAAAAAGTCATGAGATCCAAACAGGGTTAAACTATTGGGTAACAAGGTCTAAACTATTGGGCTCTGTTACGTCTGAACTGAACACTGTCTAGTGCCAAACCCATTTGATATACGCTTTTGCCCTTGGACTTTAGCTGTATATAATGACCTTGCTATTAAACATTAATAATGCTATTAGGTCCTGCCTCTTAGTGCCTTCCTGCTTGGCATCTCTCTTGATGGACCAATCTAATCAGCCAAAGCATCTTACCAACCATCACAGAAATGGCTTAATAATACTTCCATTTGCTAACCATCACTTGAGCTTGAGAGCTTAAGAAACCATATCACCTATCTCTCCCTAGCCATTTCATAGGTTTCTTCCATTGCAGGTAGAGACTTCAGAGAGAGAGAGGGCAATGCAAGGTTGCAGCTTTGCAGCCATGGAGGAGTTCACCTTCCCCTGCGTCGCACTGGAGCAATGCAACGGCGCCAAGAAGCCGCCTTTCTCGCCCCACTTCGCCTCCCCGCCGCCGTGGTTCGGCGGCGGCGACGTCGTCGGCGCTGTGGCGGCGGCGTACGATCACCGGAGGAGCTTCTCGGCCGCCGAGAAGGGCGGCGGCGAGGAAGCCGACGCGGGGGGAGGAGGAGGAGCAGGGTGGCAGTACTACTACGACGGCGGCGGCGGCGGCCATGGCTCCGCGAGGTTCGCCGGCGAGGAGGAGACGACCAAGATGGACATGCTGTGGGAGGACTTCAACGAGGAGCTCTCCCGCGCGGCGGCGGCCCCGCCGTGCCCGCTGAGCAAGGAGTGGACCAAAGAGGCCTGGCTCGCCGGCGACGGCACCCCCGAAATGCGCCGCCACGCTGCTGCTGCTGCTGCGGCGGCGGCCTCCGGCAGCGTGGTGCGGCGGCGGAGGCTGAGCCTGCTGATGATGCTGAAGCTGCTGAAAAAGCTCTTCTTGGCGCACAAATCCAACGCTGCCTCGAGGAAGGCGCCGCCAATCTGAATTTCTGATTGATCTTTGGATGCAAACAGAAGCAGTAGATTGCATGCATAATATACCAGGTGTATGTATATATCGATCGATCTATATATTCTTCATAGTTAATGGCTATGGTTCTTGATCCTTCCTTTCTTGTTCTTCCACTCCTTTGTTTGGCTGATGAATGTTCAGGGTTTTGTTTTTTAAAAATTTCTTGTATGGGTGGTAATTCAGAGTTTGATAATCTGACCCTGCTCCTTTTTTTTTTGGGTAATGCCCATGGTTTTGGCGTCTGTTTTGATACTTTGATTGCTGATCAACTGCCAGAACATACTGAAATGAAGGAAGCCATTCTGGGTTTCTGCCTGAACTAGGCATGATCAAGCTCATTATGCATTTATTTTGGATGGAATCATCTTGCCAACTTCAGAATAAGAATTCAGGTTGCAGTTAAGATTGCAAGACAAACTGTTCCCTTCTGTTTTATTCATCGACCAGCACTCATGCAAATATTGGTCCTAAAGCTTAAAGTTCACACACGAATACATGAATACACACTACAAGCTACTGAAATCATGACGCAGTTGATGATCAAGTGACCTATCCACTAGTTTTTTTTTTACACATTTAAAAGCTGGTTTTCACAACTACATATTTGAATATACATTTTGCGACTTCGTGTGAAACTAACAAAATTCAGTCAAGGAGGGTTGATTTTAGAAAGGCACGGTGAAAAAAAATGAGTATTTATTTGGGTTTTAGCTTTTCTCTAGTAAAAGAAGTTTAACCCAACCAAAAATTAAGTAAAGAAAACACACTTTCCCTCCTGCAAAAAAAGGATCTCCCCCTGCAGTCACCTTTACTTGACTCCGTTGAATATATATACCGTTCAAGCTTTAACACCAGTTTTGGTACATCTAGCATTTTCCTTGTCAAATTGTATACTACAATGCAGTCAATTTTGTCAAGTAGACAAACATAAATGGAATCACTTTAGCTTTCAGCCGTTTAGATGTCGCTAATTTGTTGCAAAGAAAAAAAAAGCAGCTTTTAAAGAATACGATCTTTGCTGTTAATCAGAATATATATACATCGCCCTCTTGAGTATATATAATGCTTGGCAGGCTACATTATTATTATGGCATCTATACAAGATAAGCAGCAAATTACGGAGCGGGCATGTGAAGACATACCAACAAACTGGTTGGTCCCAAGTAGACAGCAAGAATTAGTTGTACATGCAGAATGTAGTGTACATGTCAGCTTGATGTCATTGCATACCAATCTGCACTAGTACATGGTAGGTAGCATCACAAAAGATAAGAGTACCCTTTCAGAAGATATGGTTGTTGGTTATATACTGTAGATAACCATGGCAGAATACTCAATACCTCAGCTAGAGTACTTACATATGACCTGAAACTAGCCATAAAGCTAAGCAATTGGATTGTGACTTCATATGGTCTAATAGATAGATTATCTTGCTGTCATCATATCCAACAGTCCAGCCATAACTGTCTTTTTTAGACCAAAAGCATATTGAAGGGGAAAAAACAACCGTACAAGTATTGTTCTCATAATTTCAACCCTCTATGTGTCATGTTCGCCTAAGCTTTCTTACAATAGAACATTGAAAGGATGAAAAATGGGTCACTGAAAAACTTGCAGTATCATAATGTGCATAGACGTACAGAATAATTGTGAAGGGAACAAGAGAACACATGTACTATACAAGAGCATAGTATATTAATTATGAAGGGCACCACAGGTACAACAAATTAAGGGTACCATTGTCTATCTTAAAGAAATGTCTTTCTGTTGACCGATTGTACAAAACAACTCAGCCACACAAGAGCACCATTCTGCTTCTGCAGGTTGAGCATGGCTTTGTTTTTTTTTCTCCCTGAATCACCTGGCATGTACAAAAAACAAACAGTTGAGCTAATCAAATGGCATGTGATTTCTTATCATAATAGCTTCAAGTGAAACTCAAATAGATAGGCCCAGGTCAAAAGGACCCAATAAGAAAGCTAAATTGAAGTACCTAGTTTGCACTGTACCATAGGACACTCGTTTATCACTCTGAACTCTACGCAAACCTAAAAGAACCTGTAAAAGAAATCATCTGTCAACTAGAAAACAACTACACTCAATATCTAAATAACAAAGATAACTATGTAGGTAATGGATAATGGAAATTAACACAGCTTTGCATAGAGCAGTTACAGTTAGCATGCCATACCGCATGGTTAACATACTACTTATCCAATATCAAAAGAGAAGTAAATGGTAGCATGACTGCATGAGGTACGTGGTTGATTCTCCCTTCAAAATCTAATCTGGTAGAACAAACTAATGTTCAACAAAAAATTGGTAGCCACAGAAATAAATCATACTCTTATTTGATTGTTGCAGAGAAGCATGTCGGTGTGGTTTCATCATTTGGAAATGTTTTTCAATAGTCCAGACAAAGAACCGCAGTGCGTGGATTTGTACTCACACTGCTCACAACAGGATTGAAGTAACTGAATCACTCTTACACACCTGGAGAGAAAAGCATAATAACAATTTGACACATAAGTCCCATATATGCCATTACTTCCATAGCCATTGTGATTCTCAAATGATACACACAATATTATCTAGCAGAATACTCAAATTTTTATCATGCAAACACTGGTCAGTTTCAGCCAATAAAACCAGGATATAGATTCCGTGCTACTGTCCTAGCAACAGATGAATGCCTAGTATAGGATAATGGTAAGAAAATCATTACTTCCAAACATACAGTCATGAGCCATATATACAATGACAAACCAAATGCATAGTCTATGCATGTGGTGGCAACAATAATGCACTGACCACACTCACAACATAAACAAAATATAAGCAGGGAAATTATGATGAATTGTCACTAATGAACTGCACAAATCAATCAACAACATAAGTGTACATAAAAAATTATAACAGCAGTGGCCAACAAAATTAGTCATAATGATTATAATAAACCATTACTCCCTCCATATTTTTTTATATGACATCGTTGACTTTATGTTTGACCATTCATCTTATTAAAAAATGTAATTATTAATTATTTTGTTATAATTTGATTTATTATTATAAGAACTTTAAGTATGACTTATAATTTTGTATATTTAAATAAAATTTTTGAATAAGACAAACGATCAAACGTAGATTCAAAAGTCAACGGCGTCATATAAAAAACATGAAGGGAGTATATCGCAATCTATCCCAGACAACAAATATGTTGATTATGGGACGAAGCTATTAGCACCCAAGAGTACTAGTTAACAGTCAGTTTACAGGCAACTCCAACATATGTGAAATTCAAGAAACCATTCCTGTGAATGGGATAAAACACCCCCATTCACGCTCAAATTGCACACGGACTGAAAGCTTGAAGCTAAAAGGCTAGGCGGCTAGTCCATCGTGAAGCTGTGAAAAATTAACCAACAACATCTCTCTTTTTTTGCTGAAGGGTCAGGACAATATGCTGGATATAATCAAATTCTTGGGGTCAACGGCGTTGCAATCGCAAAAATGAAATAAATGAGCAAGGCAACCACTTTCCTCTTAGAATCTGACACCGCATGATAACCAGTAACCTAGATTTATGTCAACAGCGAGCAACCAACCAACTAAATCAGGGGGCTTCAGCAAACACTTGAAGCAAACACCATCTTGATGCCACGACCACCCATCAGCAATACCACAACTTCCCCAACAAGAACTGGCAGCTGCTGATAATAACGATGCCATCTGAACCTAACATTCCATCAGCCCTAAACCGATTGTTCCCCAAACCTAGTCAATGCGTCGGCAATCCGGTCAAATATCCCCAAATTGATTCCTGGCAAGAAATTGAATCCATCCAACAATTCCCCAGTGCAATCATCACAACGGACTAGAATAATGAGAAGAAAAAAAAACGAAACTCGGAATCGGGAGAGCGTGCGAAACACCATACTTCCTGGAATCGAACATGTTCTTGGAGAGGCAGGCCTGGATGTCGCACGCCTCCTTCTTGCACGGCTCCTTGCTTGGCTGCGCCATCTCCTCCTCCTCCGGTTCCCGCCGCCGCCGCCGCTCGGATCAAAAGCCCACGAGGCGGTGGGGTTGCGTTTCGGAGCTCGACGCGCACGCGGCGAGCAAACAGGAGGAGGACGCCAATGGCGGCGTCTGCCTCTTTCTAGGAGAAGGAGGATTCGTCGCGAAATGGGCCGGATGATTCGGCCCATTTTAAATGGGTCTATATGGGCCGTTTTGGTATTGGGCTCCTGACAGGGCCGGCCCATTTTGCTAGCTTGCTACTACGAGTGGTTTTGCTTTGCTCGTCTGGAGATTTTCTGCGCCTCTCAGAAAACCAAAAAAAAAGAGTTTTTTTGCTGGAAAAGAAGAGAAGGAGATAGCGAGAGGAGGGAGGGAGGGAAGATCCGGGTGAAATCCTGTGGTGGTTCATGGACCATGCTCCTTGTTGAAGAGATATTTTCTTCTTCTCTTTTTTGTGATTAATGAGATAAGAAGAGGAAGGGAGGAAGGAAGAAACGAAGCAAGAAGTGATAGAGAAGAGGGGATTTAGTGAGGAAGGAGGGGGGAGATAGATGCTTTGGAGCTGGGATGGAGCAGCTGTGGGCACCGTCTCTTCCGGTTCTTGGAGGTAGGGGAAGCGACTCCATTCGTCTGCGTGTCATCACTTCCGAGTTCATCTTTTAGATGTCACCTCCTGTGCCCGCCATCTGTTTGTGGAAATGCCTAGCGCGCGCTCTTCCTCCTTAATTGAGCAATCTGGCTGCACCAAGGTAATCTGTATAGTAGGGATGGATGGATTGCTCGAATGCGTGAGCGTGCGCTAGCTGAATTCCTCAAACGAAAGAAACCACTACTGTCAGGTGAAAAATTGTGGTTTAATTCGTTGTGCGTACGTGCCTTTTTTCTTTTTTTCGTTCCTTTTGGGTGGTATTGCACTATACGCTTTTTCTTTCTTTTTTTCCTTTTTCTTCCTTTTGGATGCGTATATAAAAGTTTTAGCCGCAAATAATTTTTCGTTTGAAAAAAAAAGATGCAATTTCGTTTTTTCTTCCAAAAGCGAAACGATGAGAGTTTTTGTCTGTACAAAAGTGATTAGGAATATACTTATATCTGAGTGGGTTCCATTTAGTTGATGTCTTTATCATTCTACTGTTTGATATAATATAATTGCTGATCAAATTCTCTGTTTCAGGATGTTATACTTTTGTTTCCACTTAGTTTAGGCATTTATTGTTCAATGCTTAGGTTTTTGATTTATCTGGTTTATTTTCAGTCAATGAATACTAACTGGTGTAACGTACTTTGGACATTGTCTCCTTTTCTTTTAGGAAGGATTTTGCCTATGCTCAGGCATCCCTGTGTCTTTGGCAGTCATCATCCACTAACCTGTAGAAGGTTTCAAATTAATGAAAGAAACCATAAGCATAATGGGTGTTGGACTGCATATTGCTTACCAAGTGACAATGAAGTTTCTATTCCAGAAGCAAATGGTGCTAAAAAAGACTTAGCTTTGCCTGACAGTTTGCTTCGTGATGCTCGTATTCTGTATTGTACATCTCCTGCCATGGGTCATAACAAGGTATGTTCGTTTCAATGTTTTAATTTAGAGAAGCTTTCATATTAGGTTTCCAAGTGTGATGAACTTCCCTGCAGTGAAACTTCAGTTACAAACATATAACTGAATAACTGATAACTTAGTACTGATTGGAAAAGGCACCCGGCAATTTACTTGACTCTGGGATTTTTGCACGTTATCCTAATTAGATTGTACTTTTGAGGGACAAATAAACATGGTAATATGTCAGAAAGAGTATCTTGTTTTATTTAATGTCAATCATCTCTTATAGGCCTTTGTTGATGATCATGCAGACCAGGACAGATAAATATTATATCACCGAACAATTTGCAATGTATGAATTGGATTTATCTGCACTTTCTTTGACCAGTCCTTCTATAGGAGTGTTTGAAATATAATATTACTATCTTTATTTTTAATGGAGGCTACATTTTGTTACTGTCTTACTGTAGATGTGTACTTGTGTGCACCAAATACTAGTCTTGAAAGAGAGAGTGTTAAGAAAAGTCACGAACTCACGATATGTTAAGATGACTCATCTGATTGATATCACTATGTATCTCAGGAATCACATCCAGAATCTAACAAAAGAGTTCCTGCAATAGTTGAAGCTCTCGAAAAATTTGAGCTTACTCCGAAGGTATATAAGAAAAGTAATGCAGCCCTTTCTTAAGTTTTGAAACAGTCTATTCTAACTGAGGTTTCGTATTTGTTTTGCATACAGCTTCGTGGTTCACAGGTTCTTGAAATTCAAAATTTCCAACCTGCTTCTCTTGATGATGTTGCACGAGTTCATTCAAGATCATACATAACAGGACTCGAAAAGGTACTTTTCATCATGGTAGTGTTATTTTGGTATTACCATGTTTTGGAGAGAATACTATGAAGCAGCTGCTTCTTATCTATGTTACCTTGTTCTACTATTAGAGAAGAATTGAAATATTTTTCCTTCAAAAATGCATAACTCAGACTTTTGGATTATACAGCTGTCCTTTATACAATATTTGGTTGAATGATTTGTTTAGAGATGCCTTAGCTTTATAATGGTTGCAGGCTATGAGTAGAGCTTCAGACGAAGGTTTGATATTCATTGAAGGAACTGGACCAACATATGCTACACAGACTGTAATACTCTACGCACATTCTTTCTTTTCTTTTCCCCTGTCCTTTTCCCGTTGAAAGGTTATTTAAACATCTTTTAGACATTATTTCATCGATGCACTTGCCACAGTTTTCTATATCATCAAATCTTCTGTTTCTATTTTTCTACCATTCATATGTTGATCAACGAACCTGGACTGACTAGTTACTGCACTAATTTCTTTCATATCAAATCAAGTAAAACCTCAGAAAGCCCTTCATAAAATGGAATAACATTTATTCCTCAAATTATTCATGGACTTATGAGATGAATGGCAAAAGCAAACAGTTCAAGTGGTTCATAAATTTTTATAGTAACAGTTGCAGGGCTTCTACACTTAGCATCTCAGTTATTCTAATACTCCCTCCTGTTTTTAATAGATTACGCCATTGACTTATGGATATATACGTTTGATAATTTGTCTTATTCAAAAAATTAATGCAAATATGCAAGTCATGCTTAAAGTAGCTTCAATAATAAACCAAGTCATAATAAAATAAATGATAATTGCACAATTTTTTAATAAGATGAATGATCAAATATATATAAAAAGTCAACGGCGTCATCTATTTAAAACCTGAGTACCTTCTATTGCAGGCTAAGACTCAAATTAGGTCAAACAATAGTTCATTTGAGTACCAGATCTCTCTCTCTCTCCCTCTCTCTCGTGAGTACCAGATCTCTTTAGTACAAAATACTTCCATGAACGTGTATTTGGATTACTACTCAAGGATGCCTCCATCTGATCTTCTTCTGTTGATGGAAAATACTAGAACTCGAATTATGAAATTTTACATACTGCCTCTCTTTAAATAGTTTATTTTTCTTCACGCAGACTTTCCATGAGTGTCTCCTTTCAGCTGGTGCTGGAATTACACTGGTTGATTCAGTGGTAACGAGTTTTTGTCTCCGTTGATGTTTTCCATCTTTTACTTTGCTTGCTTGTATTTTATGGTTCAGTATATTTTCCTTTGCAGTGCCCATTTCCCGAGAAATGTTATATGTTTTCCTAGGTTGCAGCATCCAAGTTGGGGCCAACTCCACCACTTGGTTTTGCCTTAGTAAGGCCACCAGGACATCATGCTGTCCCCGAAGGTCCCATGGGCTTTTGTGTCTTTGGGAACATTGCAGTGGCCGCTCGGTATGCTCAGCATCAGCATGGATTAAGGAGGGTCATGATAATAGACTTCGATGTTCACCACGGTAACGGCACATGTGATGCCTTTTATGACGATCCAGACATATTCTTCCTCTCAACTCATCAGGTTTGTTACCTTTAACACTACTAGTAGGTGTAGTAAGATCGTCTGGCCTTGCAACAAAATTATAATTTAGATCAAAACATTCTTTTTCCTGGGCTGGTGTATGTATGTAGCTTGGAAGCTATCCTGGCACTGGCAAGATCCACCAAGTTGGCCAGGGCAACGGTGAGGGCACGACGCTCAACCTGCCACTGCCTGGTGGCGCAGGCGACTACGCGATGAGGTGTGCATTTGATGAGGTTATTGCTCCAGCAGTGCAGCGGTTCAAGCCTGATATCATCCTTGTTTCAGCCGGGTAGGTTCATCCTCCCACAGCCACAGTTCTTCAGAAAAGAACCATGCCACGAAACCGAAAATAAGTTCACATGATATTTCTGAATCGGGGATGAAAAAGCTAAATGTCATATTTATATTTATAAACAAATAATAATTTGTAAATAAAATTTTTATATATGTGTTCTTGGCACTCTAAAAGCCAAGGCTATAAAATAAACCGCGATGAAAAAAATCCTAACTCTAAATATAAGATGAAAATTGAAATTTTGAATTATAAGCAAAATCGAAAAGATGGACGTGAATCCTGCCGATTATCTCACCAATCCGATCAAAGGGAATTTGCAGGTACGACGCGCACGCGCTGGACCCTCTGGCCGGGCTGCAGTTCACGACGGGGACGTTCTACGCGCTGGCGGCGAGCATCAGGGAGCTGGCGGCGGAGCTGTGCGGCGGGCGGTGCGTCTTCTTCCTGGAGGGCGGCTACAACCTGCGGTCGCTGTCCAGCTCCGTCGCCGACACCTTCCGCGCGTTCCTCGGCGAGCCCAGCCTCGGCGCGCAGCTCGACGACCCGGCGATGCTGTACGAGGAGCCCACCCGGAAGGTCAGGGAGGCCATCGACAAGGCCAAGCACCTCCACTCGCTCTAGCCGGCCAAAAGATTACGCTACCATTTCACTTGAAGCTACTGCATGAGGCATGATGGTACAAGATCATTCCTGTCTCTTGCTAGCTTTTGTGGTTACAGACTTATGTAGTGTATATGTACTTAGGACGGTGTATATAGTACTCCTATATGGTTGGATGATGTGATCATTTACATCATCTTGGTTACTGTGAACCAGAATGGCAGATACGTTCCATCACAAGCATATTAATACCAACCGTGTGGATTATTAATACCAGTACTCTGCTTACTTGCATATTTCTGGTTTTTTTAAATATTTTTAATAAATGATTTTATTACTAAACTTACAAGACATGGAAATGTACAAGACAACAGCCGTTTATATACGTTCACATTAGATTAGTAATCCTACGTGGCATCATTAATTTAAGAAAAACTAGATTGCGTCTCTCGTTCGTCTACTGGTTGGACACGTGCTACTAAGTTGCATGGAATATTTTCTAGAGAAATACTTTATACATTGGTTGCATGCAACAAATACAAACATAAAAAATAAAGTATTAAATATGCTACAAACAGCTAAATAGATAATTTATTATACAAGCTGTCTATTTAGTTGTCTTTATATGTAAATAGACAACAACAGTTTATACTGTTGTACGTGCCTTAAATATTTTCACTATCTGAACCTTATAACCACGTCACCCGACCTAGCGTGGCAAGACATCACTGCCATATTGATTAGTTGGCGTGGCAGTGCTTCCTACTGCTACTACGCTAGTGGTGGCTGCGTGGCAACCTTGCCATGCCATCTAGTTTGGTGTGGCGTGATAACCCTTTATCCCATGCCAGGAGGGGTAACGTGCTAAAAAAGATTCAAATGGTAAAAATATTTATATAGAAGTTTTAGTAATAAAATTTATTTAGTAAAATGGTTTTTAAAAATCCCATAATTCTTCCAGTAAAACCTAAGATATCAACATTTTGCTTTTAAGGTTCTTTGTAAACTTATTATACTTAAGAAAACGCCGTTGTCCATCGGTCCCTCGCATCCTCCTCTCCTTGCGCTAAAAAATGTAGCGCGTCCACCCTTGTCCTTCCACACATGCCACCCCCTAACCTCATGAGTCGTGAGGAATTTTATCTCTTAACTCGCAACCCTAATCTCGAGGACCTATGTGTTAATTAATCCTGCTAGCTCATCCTCAATCTGTATATCGCTATCTTGTTCGTGGCCTATTGCAATACACGAGCATATTACTAGTTGAACCAAAAGAAAATGTTGACGGAAAGTATCAAAATTAGTTTCTTTTTTCTCATAATTATCGCTCACCTAAATTTGTACTGCACATAGTCTAAAATTGTACCTCCCCCGTATTTTAACAGATAATGTCGTTAAATTTTAGTACATGTTTAACCATTCGTCTGATTCAAAAATCTTATGCAATTATTATTTATTTTGTTGTGATTAGATTTATTACTAAATATATTTAAATTATAACTTAAACTTTTGCATATTTGCATAAATTTTTTAATAAGACAAATGGTAAAACATGTGACAAAAAGTCAATTACATCATATATTAAAATATGGAGGGAGTATAATATAAAGAAAACTACACCTTAAATGTAAACTCACTGTAATTTCTTGTTTTCTTTTTATTTATTTCCTAATTACCCAGATGTGTTTGTATCCTTAACCTTAGTATATTTTTTGTTTGAATTTGCATTTCTTTTTTCAGTTCTAAGTTCAGGTGTTATTACTTTATTTTAACTCCCACAAAAAAACACATGCATGTGAGTTGCAAAATTTGCTACATGACACCTAAAAACACGTAATTTGTCTTGGGACACATAAAGAAAGTGTATCTACTGCTGGGTACAAAAAAACCCAGTAATTAGCTACTGAACACCCGAGATATTATTTCATTATATAAAGACAAAATGATAGAGAAACAATACCGGAAGTTAAAGTGGACGCAACAACGCATGACAGAAGTTTCGTTGATTTTTAACGTAATTTCCGTTGATCACTAAAGGAATTTCCGACAGAACAAGCAAAAGCACATTTGCAAGCAAGATAAATGTATCTAGATCTACCACAAGCTATGTGCACAAAAAAGCAAGTACTTGGTAGCCACAAGAGTTTAAAGAAAAAGTAAGCAAGAGCAAGTGGAGTAAAAACAAGAGTATTAAATCTTTTCATCACAACTCACACAAGAGGTTAATCCTATATTTGCGAGTCACATTGGACTTTTCTAGATATTTTCACCAGAAAAATGCGGCAGGCCATTTTTGGCCTAGCCCAGCCCAGCCCAATATCTCTCCTTTCGATCGTTTCCCTTCTACAGGAGTCCAGTAGTCCGGCCTCTCTCGCTGTCGTCCTCGTCCTCTATCCCGAGCAGCCTCCCTGATCCCTCGCCGCCGGCCGCCGGCCGCCGTGTGCTGACCCACTGTTGACGCTAAAAATGACAATCCACAGTCACATACGTAGACATGGTAATCAATCTTAGACCACCCTAGTGCATGACCTAATTCTTAGAAATGCTAGACGTGCTAGTCAGTTTGATCATGTAACTGACAAGATATAACATGGAAAAACAGTTAACCCCGAAACCACTATCGACTGGATAGCCGATACCGTCCTAGGACCCTAACCGATGAACTAGACAATCGGCTTTGCAGAAATTTCATGATAGTGAGTATAAATGTGCTCAATCAGCTGAGTCAGAAGATAAATACTAAGCAGACCAACCAACTAATTAATCTTAAAAGATCGGACCCAACCGAGACAGTCTTAAGATTAATCAGCCGATCGGGCCGATTCAACGCTTATTTCACGTAAAGTCGATAACCCGATAGGAGACTAAATGTAGAATTTAATATAAATCAGAACGCTATACCAATTACTAGTATAAAAACAATAATAATTAACTACACATATGCCGATATTAGATCTAGAAGATCGAACCAATCGAGACAATAGAGACCTAAATATAATCATATGTGAAATCAACTAGTCATTGCAGCATGCAAGTAACGGAATAGCAAATCAGCATAATCTACCAACCAATTCACTAAACCCAGCCGATCGGACAAATCTCCATAAACAGATCGCACCAAATGTACATAGATCAGACCTAACCGAGACAATATGCAATCTGACATGATATAATCACGGAAATATGAAGATCGGTGAGCTTAATGAATCTACCAACAGATTACTTAAGGTAATGTTGGCTAGAGCTCCAGCGATAAATCCTCATGAGCCCCGGATCTAATCTGACAACACAAACCCAGCCAACCAGATTGATCGGACCGAACCGAGACAGAATCAAGTTGACCAGAATCATGCTAGCAGATCAAAAAAGAAGAACACGCAAGGATTTGAGCGAGAACTATTACTACTTCAAGCTAACAGATCAAAGCAATAATAGAGCTCAGCCCGCCGATCAACCAGGCAGGAGATCGGACTTAACCAAGACAGTCATGTTCTAGTTGATCGATGGGTTTTGGCAAACATGAACTTACATTGCAAAGCTGACAAACCACGCGCGAAAGATCAAGCAAGTCGAAGGTTTTGAGGCGATGCACCGAGTTTGATTGATCTAGAGATGATTTACAATGACCCCGGGCACACATATTTATATTCCGGGTGTTAACTAACCTATCCGGATAAGAAACCGTTATCAACTAACTTATAACGTTCGGACTTTAGTTAAATATAAAAATCCTAAACAAACTCTAAGATAACGCCTAATTAATCTACACGGACTCACAACTAACACCGAATCTATCTTTAAGCTTTGGACTCAATCGGACTCTAGTTCCTGTCCGATTCGGACTCTAGTTCCTGTCCGATTCGGACTCCATCGACTGTATCTATGCCGCTTCAAGATTCCTGCCTTCAGCCGATTCGCCCCTTCCTATCCGACTCGATCTTTAGTTGTGTTTCAATTCCATAACGGCAATTTACCAAAATCCGGCGTTAACACCCGCGCGCTCTTGGTGTCATCCTCCATGCATACTATCTCTCTACAGCCAGCCCCATGGCATCCCCTGCCTGAGCCTCTAACTAAAGGCGCTAGCGCCGGTTGCGTGTTGGCCCGGAGCTAAAGCTTTCCCGGTCCCAGTGGTTCCCCCGTCGCACCCAATCCCCCGAACCCCTATCCAGACACCCTTTCCGACTGTAATTCTCCTGGAGCTCATGTTGTTTCTTCTGGTGATCTTTTTTTGAATAAAAAGGTAGAAGAGACTCTACCATGTATCCATTTCAATAAAATGGGTTGGTGTTACAAGTTAGAGTATAGAAGGGGAGGGTAGGGGATATACAGGGAAAGAAGAGTTTCCAGCTTCTTTCAGGTACATAAACAAAATAATAAAAGTTTAAAGGAAGAAAAAGCTTGTAAAATTTAGAGATGCCAAACAATCCATTGTTCATCATTCTTCTGGTTGAGTTGTTTACGCGGTGGCTCAATAAGTCAATAGTTTCTTTTATCTGCCTCAGTGTTTCTGGTAAGATTTGTATTTGCTGCTCAAACACTCTTTTGTTCCTTATTCTCCAGAGCGTGTATGGCTCCATAAGGATCACTCTTCTGTTGATCCTTGCTCCGTTGGTAGTCGCGTATGATGAGTTTATGGCAGTTGATAGGTCACTCATGATACATGTACTAGATATTGATGTGTTTTCATGGGTCAAATAGATCCGTAGAACTTTGGTGTGATGTGTAGCCAAGGTCCCAACAGCATGTGTATTAGATTGAGAAATTTAACTATAGACCACTCCATTTAGATGCTTTTAACAAAATACCACCTTCTAGCATGAGCTTATAAAAATGCCACCTCTCATCTAACTTTCTTAACAAAATGCCACTCCACTGAATTGGAAGCTGTATCTCTTCTTTTATTCAAAAATACGTGAAATGTCGTTGACGCCAATGATCTATTTGTAAATATTTTTCTTACATACTAGTTTTTTTCTAGAACTTTTTTACAAATAGATCCTTGGCGGATAGTCTTGGCACTGACAGTGGCGCGGACACATTGGACCTCGGCGTCGAGAAAAGATCCATTATTGATTTAAGTTTATTTGAGAATCTATTTATAAAGTAAGTTTTCTGAGAGGACTAAAATGTAAAAATTCCAGTCCTTCCCCACACCAGCTACGGACGCCGCCGCTTTCCCCGACCGCCGCGGCCTCCTCCCGCCGCCGGACCCCTGTTGACGCCGCCTTCCCCCGGCCTCCCGACCGCCGCCGCCCCCCCGGCCGACACCCCCTCCTCCGGCGTCAGCGCCCCCCAGGCCGCCGCCGCCTCCCCCTGCAGCCGCGGCCAGGTCGCCTCCTCAGGCCCGGCGCCAGCTCGCCTTCTCCGCCTGCCCCCGCCCTCCCCCGGCGTCCGCGACC
Organism: Oryza brachyantha; assembly: GCF_000231095.2. NCBI lineage: Eukaryota > Viridiplantae > Streptophyta > Magnoliopsida > Poales > Poaceae > Oryza > Oryza brachyantha. The sequence goes on from NC_023174.2 coordinate 3,235,064, forward strand.
TTCCCCGGCCGCCGCGGCCCAGCGCCGCCAGCTCTCCTCCCCCGGCAGGTACCCGGCCGTCGTGCAGCAGCAGGTAGTGCCTTTGGAGAGAGGGCATTTTTGACATTTCTTTTTTTTGGATGTAAAAAAAAAGAGAATACAGCTTCAAATACAGTGGAGTGGAGTGACATTTTGTTAAGAAAGGTAGATAATGGGTGGCATTTTTATAATAGAGGGTAGTATTTTGTTAAAGATCACTGAATGGAGTGGCCTATAGTTAAATTTCTCGCATTAGATTAGATAAATCGATCTGATCGTTTTAGTGTGATGTGGAGTGTTTTATCCAAATTAAATTTGAATTGTTAGATATGATGCTTGCTTGCATGCTCCGTGATGTACAGTGTATTTTTAGTCTTGGTAGTCATGACTCATGAGAATGGCTAATTGATTGTGGCTGGCTGATGAATGCTCCGTAGGCAATCCTTAACTTGTTTGTCTATTTATGCCGACCGTATTGTCTTATAGTTTACTTCAACTACTGAAATAATTTGGTGTGTACTCTGTATTTTTTTTGTTTGTAATAATGTATTTATTCATAAAACCGTATCTACCAAACAAACAGCCATATTATAAGACCGAGATTCTCACTGGCAACGACATGTGGGCTGAGCTCTGATAGGTATACTATGTTTAGTCATGTTTGCTTTGTTCTTTGATAAAATTTAGAAGTTTGTGATTGAACTTGCCATATCCCTATGTTTTTTTTTGTTTTGTAAATCATGCTCTGCTTTGTAAATTCTACCCCAACCTGATGACTGTGCCTCTTCTTTTTCATTTTCTCTTCCTTATGTATGAATTTGGTATGTGCCATTTCATTGCACACGGGTGCTATTACATTTTTTTTTTTTGTGGAGGACATGTTTGCTTCTCTAAGCAACTGTGCTGATCTCATTTCAGGGTTAGAGTCACATTATGGCTTCAGAGGAACTGAGAACAAGCTTTTCAGATTTGGTTGTGGGTTCGTCATCTCAGACAGACAGCCAAATCGATTCTTCAGGTGATCCATTGTCTCAGGGAGGTGTACAAATTACTTGCTTCACAGAGGATCTGCATGACGTTATCCTTCATTTTCAGATAATAAGGTTCTCTAAGCAGGTAAAGATGGTTTCCTGGTCCAAGTCCGTAATTCCAAAATATAAATGTAATTTTCTTTACAGTTCCAAAGTTTGTTTGGATCGATTCTCAATAAACAAAGAATTAATCTGTGTGAGTTTTGTCTGAGCTGTCAGTTTTGTGTATGGTAGCGTACTAATCGAGATGTTGATAATTGACAATACATATGTTTGGTTTGCTCCCTCAATTCCTCACTCTGGTATTACATCAAAATATTACTCAAGCAATGCATATCTGACTTGTAAACTGATCTAGTTAAGGTGCATTATCTGGAAATAGGGTAAATTTTAATGTGTCTATATTACCTTTATTTGTATGTCAGAACTCAGAACATAAAGCATGCTCTTATAAGGATGTTTCCTATGTCAGTTAATCTTTTTTTACATAGTTTTGTCATGAATATGATAAACAATGGTCAATGGTGGTGTTTGAGATTGGTGAGATTAAATGATTGAAGGATTAGCTGATTTTTGTGATAGCTATTTGAGGATATAAATGACTGAACTAACCAGTACAAAGTGAACATCTTACTTTAGCAAGCTCAGATGAGAAACTTCTATATAGAATTCTTTTGCATGAATTGCACTGTTTAGGAATTTGAAAAGCATGCCCATGAAAATACATAATTGCACATGACAACCGAACAGGACCAATATTTATGGTACTTCCTTGGGGATACACACAGCAGGTAGGATAGCTGGGTGGATAGATGGGTGGTGTGGCTTAGTTGGAATGAGAAGAAAATTTAGTTCGGAAGAACTTGAGGGAGTTAGATTAATTCTGATTTATTGATTAACTGAATAAAGATGCAATCCATCCTTCTATATTGATTTTATGACTTGACCCTAAGATAAAACTCGATCTAATCTTATCGCCTAACCAACAGACGTCAACTGATGCCATGCTGTGGTACTGTTCACAGGGTTGCTCAGGTAGTGTCTCCCTAGGCAGGTATTAAGCTGATCGTGTGCCTTGGCCTCCCGCGCAATGCCCATAACATCCCTAATAAAACTTCAACATAGTCTGTGATCTCTATGCTAGGCATATAAGGATGCAGCATACCATGTTTTAAATTGTAAGCATGGCCTGGTGTCATCTAATCTAGGTATAATTTGGATGATCATTTTGTTTGAATCTCATCATTCTTGTTTGCAGTACATTATGCAACAATGCTCTCTGTGCTGTGCAACATATCTATTTTGAGAATTGAGGATTCTCTTTGTAATTTCAGATCTATGCTTGGGTTGGATGCAACACAGCGAAGTTTGGCCATCTATATGCAGCTGCAACCACTCGTCCGGTAAAAATTAAGAGAAGTTATGTTCTCATAATTTGATGTATAACTATTTTAGAAACTAACGTTTCTCCCATATTGCCTCTTCATGGTCGTTGCAGGGTAATGGAGTGAGTGTCACCTCTGTACTAGGAGGAACCTCTGATAACACTGGTTCAGGCATGGCTCGTCGCTTAGGTACTATTTCTGTTTATATTTGGCCAGCATTGGTAGTATCTGTATATTCGAAAAAATAAAGCTTACGGCATTTATTTGTCAGTGCTGAAGACAGGTTTAAACATAGTTCTCGCATGCAACATTCCAAAAGACAGTCCCATTCTCGAGGTATGAATCTGCTCATGTTTATGTTAGAATTTCTATTTGCTAAAGTTATCAGTATCATAGGATCATGGTTTCAGGCTGCTGCAGAGAGGAAGCTGATAGAGAAATTGAGAGGTTTAGGTTATGCCAGACCCAAAGCAGGAGAGGCCAACACTTTCACGGCACAATGATGAGTACCTTTGAGCTCAGGTAGTTATACTGTAACCTATCATCAAGAACAGAAACCTTGTGATCTGCTAGCACCTCCATTCTGTGATCAGGATATCAAATATTCTGAACTACTACACGTATGTCAACCTTAAGGCTCACGAAGCACATGTGGTATCGGTCCTGAAGCTCTGTAGGTGGTTGGCAACTGCGACGTATTTATGGATTGATCAAAAACATTATCTATATGCAGATCATTTATCAGTGCCTAAAGCCAAATCTTGCGTCAAGGCATTTGTTGAATTTTCTGATGTTCTTGTATCCTCGGAGTGGTTGTTTGAAGTTTGTAGAGCGATTCTATGGGTAAGAAACTTTTCATACCACGGTTGTACGTAGGAATAAGTCCGCTGAACGTTCCTCAATTAAACGTGCAGTCTATTTTACCTCCCTCAACCCAAATTCCAGATATGTGTACCTCTCATCTTGTCCTTATCATACATCCAAGGTCCCAAGGCAGTATGTAGCATTTTTCTTCCTTGTTTTGCTGACGTGGACATGGCTGGGACCCAGTAGGCCATTGGGAAATTAATAGACGGAGTTAAATGTGAAGTCACGATGTCCTCATCTTGCCCTACGTCCCTAGCGTCGGCTTCATCGGTGGCACTCGTGTCGTCGAGGAGGCTGACCACGCGCGCACCAAGGCCTTCAGCATCGACCTCCTCCGTCGTGGCGCGCGCAGCTGGGCCGCCGAGCTCCGTGCCACCGTCGATGACATGCTTGTAGCCATCGAGAATGACCTCAACATGGAGGTCGGCAGCTTCTCGGTGTTCCTGCCCTTGCTCATCATGGAGGTCGGCAAGGCTGGCCACGGCGACCTGCGACGGAGGCTGCGGGAGGAGGTGCGCCACGTGCTGGGAGATGGTAGCGAGGTCGGGTTCGAGGCAGTGAGGGCGATGGCGCTGGTGCGGTCGACGGTGTACGAGGTGCTCTGGATGCAGCCGCCGGTGCCGCTGTAGTTTGGCTGGGCGCGGCGGGACTTCGTGCTGCGGTTGCACGTGGCGCGGCGTACGAGATCAGCAAGGGCGAGCTGCTGTGCGGGTACCAGCCGCTGGCCATGCACGATGCGGCGGTGTTTGACCTGCCGGACGAGTTCGTGCTAGAGAGGTTCATCAGCGATGACGGCGAGGTGCTGCTGCAGTACATATACTGGTCCAACGGGCCGAAGACCGGCGAGCCGTCGCCGGGGAACAAGCAGTGTGCAGCCAAGGAGGCAGGAGCTGTTCTGGCGATACGACTTCAAGTGTGACGCCACGTCCTTCATCATGCTCGACAAGAGGGAGCTCACTCCAAGCTAGAATGCCATCATTCTCATTCATCTCCTCATGCACATATGCATGTACAAATTAAATTAAATTCGAGTTGCTAGCCCCATATTTTTTTCTCTTTGAGCTGCTCGTAAACAAACATATATCTCCTCTGTTCTTCTGTGCGATAAGTATTTCGACGGTTTTGCGTGGATATGTACACATGATTCAAAATTATTTTGATAGTGATCCTAAATTTTCAGTTGAGAAAGCATGAAAGTAGAATCGCACGAAACGCAAATACTACTACTACAGTCAACTACAGCCTGCAGGCCCCGCACCGGCGTACCCGTCGCCCGCAGGCCACAGCTCGCCGGGCGTTGGCCTCTGCTCTGTGGGGTCCTCGCCAGCCGGCCGCCGCCTGGCCCAGCCTCCTTCCGTCCTCTCCTCCTCGGACCTCTGCGCCGACGGCTAGGATGCTCTAGCGCTCCCTATCGCCTCTCGGAGGCTCGTCGTCTCGGCCGTTGCGCGCCACACCCGCTCTCCTCTAGCGCGCTCACCACCGCCACCGCTCCCTCTCCACTCCATCGTCGGCGCGAGCTCGCCTCCCCTAGGGTTTGTGAGTAGAGCTACGACGCAACCTCACTTCTCCTAGTCAAACGATACATTTAACTCCGTCCAACTCTCCAACAGCCTCCTGACATGTGGGTCCCAGCCGTGTCCACATCAGCGAAACAGGACAGAAAATTGCTACATACTGTCTTAGGACCTTGGATGCACGGTAAGGACAAGATGAGGGATACACATTTCTGGTATTTGGGTTGAGGGATACAAAACAGACTACACGTTTAATTGAGGGACGTCAACTGGACTTATTCCTTGTACGTATAGCTGGCCAAATGAGCCGCCTGGCCTGGCACGGCCTAGTCATGATCGGGCCGTGCCAAAATGTGTCAGGCTGGCATGGCCTGATCAACATGCTAGGCCAAGTTGTGCTGGCCCATGGCCCATGGATAGCACTGGTGGCCCAGGCATGACCCAATCGTCGGGCTAGGTTGGCTCAGGCCGACACTGGCCGTGCCATGCCTTGCTCGGGCCAGGCTATCATACATCGTGCCTTGGGTCTTATGGGGTCTTATGGCCAACTATAGTTGGCCGATGACGGTTCGCGTGCGTCATGCCCTTCATCTATCCACTAGCGCCGTGTTTGCCATTTGGTTTCTACTTGGATCGTACCAAAAATCGTACCTGTAGCTATTTCCAAGGTTTTTATGGAAGAAAGCACTGTGGGTTGTCAGGTACAACGTACAGGTTGGACCATACAGAATCTTGAAAGGAAAATATAGGAGTACTACACATGAAACTAATTTGATCCAATTCGTTTGCATCTAGGGAGGGGGTGAGGGCGGGAAGAAGTTTTTTACATTGGTGTACATACACCCGTTGCTTGCATGTCATCTAAATAGCTATAAAAAATATGAAAAAATTTGACAAGACAAGATAGTTTGATATGAGTTATATCACTATACCAACATGCAAGTTTAAATTTAACTTCTACAAGTTGTAGCAAAAATAATAAAAACAATTATGAATTTGCGTATACTTGGTTTTAATTTTGTTTGTTTTTTTGTCACAACCGGTAGAAGTTGAATTTAAACATGCATGTTTGTGGAGTGATATAACTCATATTAATTTATCTTGTCAAATTTTTTTATATTTTTTGATGACTATTTAGATTACATACAATCACATACACCTGTGTGCTAAAAACTGTTTCCTGGTGAGGGCATCCTAGGCCGTCGCCTCACTGATGCGAATGACCCACATAATTTTCTGTATCTTTCTAAAAGTGTTAATTACCCTGAGTGTTACAGCCACACATTGCTTATTGAAAATGAAATTCCAGAGTTTACTTCCTCTTTCGACTCCGTGAGTATTCATATATTCAAAATTATGCTGTTCCAAAGATGGAAGACAGACAGCATCATCGTAGTAGTACAGTACCGCCACGTGGTCCTCGCCTCGAGCCCTTGCGCGGGCCCACACGTCAGCCACGGTCGCCGACGGGTGGGGTCCCCCTGCCACCTCGTCCGTCGCTCTCTCTCCCCTCCGCTCCTGTGAGCCGTGCCCGTCTACTCCTCCCCTCCTCTCTCCCTTCCCATGTCGTCGTCTCTGCCTCGCTCGCAAACTTATCTTTCCAACTCACTCTCGCCTCGGCCTCGCGCGCGTCGTCGTCGTCCTTTTTTTCCTTTGCTTCCTCTCCTTGTCTTCTTCCTCGCGCCATGCTCCAGCTGATGCACGGACGCACCCCACCTGTCATCGCTATCCAATTCCAACACGGACACCTAGTATAAGAGCTGAGGAGCTGAGCTGGGGCATGGCCAGTTTCTTGCTCTCGCGTTCTTGGCTGCGACCGCCATTCCAGACGATTCTTTTTGGGTTCTAGCTAGCTGCGAGAGAGAGAGAGAGAGTGGGTTGGAGTTGGAGGCAGGCTCGTCGTCTTCGTCCTATGGCGCCGTGGCTGCCGAGGGCGTCGTCCCAGCTCGCGCGCCGTGCGGCGAGGAGGCTGCTTTCCGGCCCCCCGCCGCCGCCGTCGTCGTCCCAGCATCGTCACTGCCCTCCCTCCGCCCCGTGGCTCCTCGGCTCGATGCCGCCGGTTCTTGGGGCGTCTCCGGCGGCGGCGGCGGGAGACCGCCGGGGGTTCTGCTCCGTCCGGCGTTTCACCGGGGAGAGCAGCGCCGCCGCCGCCGCCGCCGCCGTCGAGGAACCGGAGAACGGGTTGGTGGCCGGTGATGATCACCAGGTATGTGGACAGTGGACAGCACACGTGCTTACTGTTTTTTACTGGTTTTTTCACACATTTCTAAGGATACCTGTGCTCGTACGAATATTCAGAATATTTTGTCTGAATCATATAAAATTATGCAAATTGATGTCCTTCTGGGAATCTCGAAGGATGATCCTGGAAACTAATGAAAATTACATGTTCTTTATAATCCATTTGTGTTTTTTAAAAAATGCTTATATTAGATAGCAATTGAAAAATGGTTCCTTTCTCACATTTTTTCCTGATTGTAGTATACCATTTGTCATTTTCTTTCACAGCACCTTACATCTGTGTGTGTCCTCTCCTGAGCTGCAAACTTACCATAGGCCAAGCTGTCAATTCCAAACTGAGTTTTCAGGAAAGAAACAGAACATCTAAAAGAAAAGTAGTAGCATAGAACAATTGTGAATTGAATTGACAAAAAGTGATAAACTAATCAGATAAGGATGAGCTGATGTGTGGTTGCGTGATGTGTCAATGGGTTGGTGTGATTGTCTTTTGTTTGATAGGCTCACAAGGATGAGGAAACGTGTCATGATTATACTATTATTTAGTTTTAATACTCGATGCGCTTTCAGTGTCAATGGATGAGGTCAATGATTAGGAGTCTCTTCTCGTCTTCCACCTGTAAGAATGCTGACTTTAACATGATGGATTAATCAATGTTTAAATTTGTCCATCACTTTCAAGACCACTGTCAGATTCGGACTGATATGATTTGCCTTTATAATAATTCAAATCAAGTTCTTTGTGGTCTAAAAAATAATTTCATTCATGTGAAGTTCACTTTTGGTGGCCAATATTGGGACAAATTTATTATTCCCATGGGAAATTCATTTATTTTACACTATTACCACAGCAGATGGCAGTAGATTTCCCTGGAGGAAAGGTCTCCTTTGTTGCTGAAATGAACTTCCTTCCAGAGTCTCAGAAGGAAAGGATCAACTGTTACCGTGTTCTCGATGACGATGGCAGAACAATATCTGGTAGCAGATTCCAAGAGGTGTAGTAATATTCATGGCTCCATGAATAAGGATCATTCCTCAAACATGTTTTGAAATATCTTCAGTTCTGAAGTGTTTACAGCTCACTCTTGTCAGGTCAGTAAGGAGTTGGCTTTGAAGATGTACAGTGAAATGGTTACCCTCCAGGTGATGGATACAATCTTCTTTGAAGCTCAGAGGCAGGGAAGAATCTCATTCTACCTCACTTCACATGGTGAGGAGGCAATCAACATAGCTTCTGCTGCTGCACTTACTATTGATGACATTGTACTGCCTCAGGTATATATCAGTTACTCCAAAGAATGCTTATTAATCTAGCAATGATCATGAGAAGTGAGTTACTTACTGTCATTCTCTTGGCTGGGAACTTTGGAGCCAATTGTAGTACAGGGAACCTGGTGTTCTTCTATGGCGTGGCTTCACATTGCAGGAATTTGCGAACCAGTGCTTTGGGAATAAGCTGGACTATGGTAAAGGGAGGCAAATGCCAATTCACTATGGATCAAACCGTCTAAATTATTTCACGGTCTCATCACCTATCGCGTAAGTCTGAAATATCTCCTCTATGCCACAAAAATTCATGCAAGTCAAGAGCAGAGTTTACCATTTTTGATGATTCATCAGTACCCAGCTCCCTCATGCTGTTGGAGCTGCGTACTCTTTGAAGATGGACAAGAAAGATGCATGCACCATCACATATTTTGGTGATGGCGGCACAAGTGAGGTAGATTGATGAGCAATTAATCACCTGAATCATGTGTCAGCTACTACCTTGTTACCCAGAATTTCTGACAGATTGAATCTGTTCAGGGAGACTTCCATGCAGCACTCAACTTTGCTGCAGTTATGGAAGCGCCGGTGATCTTCTTCTGCCGCAACAATGGCTGGGCAATCAGCACCCCAACTAGTGAACAGTTCAGAAGTATTGACATGTTTCTCCATCTTGAATCCTGCATTACCATTACAATTTACAGGTGATCTGTGCAGTAACTTCTTGAATTCAACTGCTATTGCAGGTGATGGGGCTGTTATCCGTGGTCAGGCTTATGGAATGCGCAGCATCAGAGTAGATGGCAACGATGCACTTGCTGTGTACAGCGCAGTTCATGCAGCCAGGGAAATGGCTGTCAAGGAAGGGAGACCAATTTTAGTTGAGGTGAAAACATTTTTAAGTTACAATAACTGAAGATATTTTCTCTAGTACAACAAAAAATATTTCGAGGTACCAGCACCTCAGAGTACCAAATCATTTCTGATCGTTGGATCTAACAATACCCGTCCTGTTCGGCTAGATCCATAGTGGTAAACGATTTAGTACCGTGAGGTACCGGTACCTCGAGATACTTTTTGTTGGACCGGAGCAAATCTCATAACCGAAACATTGTCATTACATCAGTACTGAACATTAAACTTTCAGGCACTAACTTACCGAGTTGGTCATCACTCGACATCCGATGACTCAACCAAGTACAGGCCAGTTGATGAGATCGAGCATTGGCGAACAGCACGAGATCCGATTTCCAGGTACAGAAAATGGGTTCAGGGGAACGGCTGGTGGAATGATGAGGATGAATCTGAACTCAGGAACAATGTGAGACAAGAGGTAATGTTTTTTCTGTTGCAGTATGGTAGTCTATTGTCTAGCTCAATGTCATGTGCATGAAATCTGAAATTGTCAGTTTACTTTCCGTGCAGCTTCTGAAAGCCATTCAGGTAGCAGAAAGAATGCCGAAACCACCACTTGCTGAACTATTCACCGATGTTTATGATGAAATTCCTTCCAACCTACGGGAGCAAGAGCGTTTGCTGCGGGACACAATCAAGAAGCACCCTGCAGACTACCCAGCTGATGTGCATGTTTAGTTGTATTAGACTGGGAATAGGTTCCCATATTGTAGTGTAACTATTGATGATTTAGGTTTAGAGAATTGATAAATTACAACAATGTTTAGTTGTATTAAACTGGTGATGCAACATATCGAAATGAAATGAATAGGCATCAGATATTGTTATTCAAAGCCTCAAAACCATTAAAAAAAAACAAGGTATGAGATAATGGTACAGACAAAGTTTACTCATTCCAAGACAGGGTAAACAGTTATTATTGCACACGAATTGAAAATAACATCACAATTGCAGTGCTGGGACCACCCTTTGATCTGAATTCTGATGCATGAGTGAATTAGCCTAGTATTCCTTCCTGCTTCATAGCCTCTTGGGCAGCTTCTACAACTAATGGCATCAAATATTTGTTTGTTGCAATAATGCCACCTTCATGACCAAGATGTCTACCTTTAGAGAAATCCAAATCGTTTCCTGAAGCATCTTTTACCAAACCTCCAGCTTCTGCAAACATCAGAAACATAATCTTACCAAACAATCTTTATGTATTTATTTAGAGCTTTACTCCCATCTTTTTTTTTTGTACCATGAGATACTAAAATTCTCACTCGTGCTATCCACCTCACGATCAAATTGGTACTAAAATCCGACTATTGGTTATAATAAATCGAACGTCCGACTGTTGGTTATAATAGATCGAACGGTCACGATTATATGTTACCTTGAGATACTAGCTTGGTCGTATGGTAGATAGCACGAGTGGGGATATTAGTACTTACGGTATTAGTACCTCGTAGTACAAAAGTAAGGATGTGCGTAAAGCTCATTTATTTAAGAGTAGAAAGATCCTTAGCTCAATTCATTGTTGTGTGAGTATAGCTATATACTACCTGTGACAATAATAGACCCAGATGCATGATCCCATACAGTTAGTCTGCTACGATTGTGTGGAAAGCGCCAATAAATGGCACCGTCACCTCGGGCTATAGCAGCATATTTTGCTTGGCTATCAATTCTAACTGGAGGAGCCTGAATACCAAGTTTCTGCCAACAAAATATAATCAGATTTTCTTGTGTGATTCTTCATCCTAGAAACTTAAGCAGACAATTCTGGGGACTGACCTTTGCAATTGATGAAGTGCAGTCACGCATGGAGTGTCTTATTTCATAAGGTTCAAAGAATGAGGCATCCACAGGATTGTTTATAGAGCACACACTGATCTAAAATTGAAGTTGGAAAAAAATGAGGGTAAATAAAAGAAAATATTATTCAGAAAAGGGAATAAATAGAAAGAGCTAGATTACCTTTTGTCGCTGAGAGCCCTCTAATGTCTCAACTGTAGCTCCACAGCCAATTGTAGCAGAAAAGAGGGCACCGACTTGATCTCCAGAAGATCCACCATTGTGATTTCCTATTGATTTGAAAGGAAGATTTGGGCATGCCATTGCTCCCAAAACTACTTTGCCTTTGTCAAGTAATGCAAGTGCAATTGCGTATTGGTCTCCCCTTATGAAACTGCATAAATACAAATTTTGGTTTATGAAGCAAAATTCCTAGTGAAACATGGCAATAGTAACAAAGGTTTTGTATAGGATACTATTGTTGTATCAATAATTGGAGTATGGGGTATCAGGTATCATCATATGACCATAATATACTATGATGTTTTCAGAAACATTTGCTAAAAAAATGTGAAAGAAGAAATTAAGAAAATTTATGGCTGAATTCACATTATATCTTAAGAATTCACCCTTTGGTTCCATCTATTGGATCCAATATCCAATGTCTCCCAGAAGGACCTCCTTCAGATCTTCCACCATCAAGTGCCACCAGCACATCTTCCTTGGATAATGTGATGCTGTATGAACCATCATCCATGACGGTTTCATTTACGAGTTTGGTGATATGTTCCAAAATCTCTTCAGCTCCATCTTTCCTCAGGTCCTCTGAATCCTATATAGGTCAACAGATAATTAAAAAAAAAAGATGATTCCCTAGTTCTCTATGTGACGACTAACAAAATAAATCAAACTATACATTTTTAAATGTAAATTACCTCTTCTGCCACCATGGAAAATGTTTCAGAAGGTAATTCCATCTTCAGGACCAGACTTACCAATACTTGTGACCCTGCTCATGGAACGAAAACTAATCAGAAGTTCATATTCAGCACAAGTTCCATCACACATACTATCGATTCTTTCATGAAATACAATTACTTTTGTTGAAAGATCACCCATATATTTACAGAACAGACGAAGAACAAGGTATCAATAAGTACCATAGTCGGCGACTGTCACAGGGGTTCTGTCTGCCTTAGTTTGAACGTCCAATTTCAAGAGGTCCTGCTGCACTTTCTGAAGAAACAAGGGGGAGTGATTGTGGCGTATTTGTAAACAAAAAATAATTTGTGAATATAATTTTTATAAATATATTCTTAACGATCTAAAAGCTAAAACTAGAAAAATAGACTTCCATGAGAAAATCTCAAAATCAACTCTAAATTTAAGCTTAAAAATTTAAATTTTGATTTATAGCATAAGTGAAGCGAAAAGATGAACAGCGAAAGATGGATGTAAATGAACTCTAGATCGATCGTCACCAGCTAACAAGAGCACAAGTCAAGTGCAAAACTTCATGAGTTGATCTCAGCTCTAATAAAGCAGATAACGAGTGGAGGAGGCGAGAAATAACCTGGCAGAGGCGCGCGGCGAGGGCGACGGCCTTCTTGGCGGCGGCGTGCTCCGCCCTGTACGGGTTGCCGGCGGCCGGCGGCGGCGGCGACATGGCGGAGGGAGAGGTGGAGAGCAGGTGATGGATGCTTTAGTCAGTAGTAGAGTCAAACTGGTAATGTCCGGTGATTAGCCGCCTCAAACCAATAACGTCGTTAGATTAGGTACGAGTATAGAAGGCATCCAAAAATGTTCCGAAATAGTTGGGTGATGATGGTAAAAACCAAACGATATTTTTCTATATAAAAAATAATTTATGAATAAACTTTTAAATACATGGTCGTACTGATCTAAAAGCCAAACTAAAACATAAAATATAATAAAAAAGCCCCTAAAATCTACTCTAAGGTTAAAAGTTTAAATTTTAGTTTATAAATATAAGCAGAAGCGAAACGATGAATTAAGATTAAAAATTTAAATTTTAGTTTATAAATATAAGCATAAGCGAAATGATAGGGTTGCCTTAAACATTGGGCGTTTTCCTAACTACCGGTCCTTAGCATTTCCATAAATTTAAGGATAGATGCAGAAGAATATAATAGGACGAAAGAACTGCAATGGTGCTTTTCTGTCGAGCGAATGAATTCACCTGGAAATATTTCTTTCCTACGGTGTGACCAATCTTATTTTCATAGCGTTGTAGAAATGGTTACAACTATTTATATCTGCAATGGGTCCCACTCTAATGGCCAACTGTGCCACCTATATAGGCTATGTTGGCCTTAGCCCACAGGTTGCACAACCTGAGATTATTGCTAGTATGTAAATACAGTCCTGCCACAGCAGTTGGAACTTACATATAAATATTACCCAGAATTACAGGCTGAGGACAAATCAATAATTTCTGTGAATTCAGACAAAAGAACACGACAAAGCTCACCTACCAATTAAAATGCAGACATGTGCACCAATATGATATTGTATTTGCAACAACAAAAAAGGGGCGTGCACACAAATTAAAACAATGTTGACATGGGAACAGCACTGCAATTCTTATTATTATACGGACATATTATGATATTTGTGGATTGAAACAGACAACCTCTACAACGGGGAAGCAGCCTGGTTTTGCTCCTTGATGGCCTCTTGTACAGCCTTTAGGAGTGAAGGCATCAGCTGCTTGTTTGTTGCAATGATCCCTGTGTCGAGATCAAGAAATCTCCCCTTGGAGAAATCCAAATCGTTTCCTGATGCATCTGTCACCACACCTCCAGCTTCTGAAAAACACCACATACAGGACGTCAAATTAATTTTTAGTTTTTTTTTTCAGCTGGGTTGTATGTTTTCAATCAAAGAAAGGATCTTCGTATCTACCTGTCACAACGATTGAGCCGGCTGCATGATCCCAGATCTTCTCTCTGTAACCTCTGTGTGGAAAACGCAAGTAAATGGCACCGTCACCTCGGGCTAGGGCACCATATTTTGCTTGGCTATCGATTCTAACTGGAGGAGCTTGGACACCAAGTTTCTGACAGCATTCATAACCAGATTAGTACTATGCAACTATCATGGACCTGTGCTATGGTAATTCTCATGGACCTGTGCTAGGCAAAGAATAATTCAGGACAAACCTCGGCAATGGAACCTGTTAAATCATGCATGGAGTGTGCCCCTTCGTAGGACTCAAAGAATGATGCGTCAACTGGATTGTCGATGGAGCAGACACTAATCTAGAAGCGAAAATAACCAAAAGCAGATTAAAAAATAGTTTCATCCTCATATCAGCAAAAGTTGAAGTTATAATATAAAGTAAAAGGACATGTAACCTTTTGTGCCGGAGAGCCCTGTAAAGACTCTACTTCAGCTCCACAACCAATAGTAGCAGAAAAGAGAGCACCAACTTGATCTTCCGAAGAGCCACCATTAAGGTTGCCTATTGATCCCAAAGAAAGGTTGGGACAAGCCAATACACCCAAAACAACCTTACCCTCATCAAGCAGCGCCAGTGCAATAGCATACTGGTCTCCCCTTAAGAAACTGAGTTTAAGTTGTAAAAATATGAATTTAGGTCAGAAATTTTGAGATAATCAAATTATTGGCACCAAAAGAACAACTAGCAGCTAGTGTCAGCATTCTCAAGAACAGAACTGGACATGATTCATGAAATCTCTAAGTAGCATTGCCATTTGTACTGGCACTTTGCTGGGTGCTGGTCATCATGTTTCCAGCATTAACATGGCTTGAACAATGTGTCAGTCATCACAAATTTTTTGTTCCATCGCAGAGGTTCTCAGCATCACATTGTCAAAGTACTAATCTGGCAGCATCCTTTTTACATAAATATTTTAACTTTTTTGAACGCATATCTATTTTAAATGTAACCTAGTGTAAGACTAGAATGAAAAAGAAAGAAAACATAGGGTTATCGTTTGGCTTTTTTAGGGAAAAAGTCAAATGACATATTTGCAAATAAAAGATAATTTATGAATAAAACTTTTATATACGTGTTATTAACGATATAAAAACCAAGGCTGAAAAATAAACTACGATGAAAAACCCCAAAATCTACTCCAAATTTAAGATTGAAAATTCAAAATTTGGCTTACAAGTACAAGCAGAAGCAAAAAGATGGGGCTAATAGTATCAATTAACCTTGCGTGTGGTTCCAGACTTTCACTCATGCTATATACGAGTGTACTTTACTGCAGCACTGCAGCTTACAGCTAAATCTAATAAAACAGACAATATTGCAAGAATGGTAGGAATGTAAAAGTCAGCCTCTGGTCTTTTGAAGAGGAAAAAAGTAGTGCAATCTACTGTGCTATGCTCATTACAAACAACCGTAATAAAGCAGCATCATGAGTTTCAATTTGTGCAGTGAATGGTGGGAATGAACTGCTATTTTATGTTTTGACTGCAGACGATATTCTACAGCCCAGAGGTTTAGGTTAGCAAACTCACCCTTTAGTACCATCAATTGGATCAAGCACCCAGTGTCGCCCAGATGGACCTCCCTCAGACTTCCCGTCATCGATTGCAGAGAGAATACCTTCCTTTGAAAAGTAAATGCTGTATGAACCATCGTCCACAATAGTTTCATTTACGAGTTCGGTGATATTTTCTAAAATTTCTTCTGCGCCTTCTTTCCTCAATTCTTCTGAGTCCTATATGAGTACATATCCCAATGAATTGCAGAATACTTATGCACTGCCATTTGAAACCGGCAAGCAGAAAAAGAAACACATGGTCATTACCTCCTCAGCCACCATAGAGAAGGAAGCGGAAACTGGTGATTCCATTTTCAGGACAAGGCTTACCAATATTTGAGAGCCTACATGTACGAGAAGAAAACTAGAGGTAAAAAAAATGGTGAGCTGGGAGAAAGCAGAACTAACATGTAACGCATATAAGTGATGAAAAGAGCAAATTATCCTAGCTTCCCTTTACAGTATTCCCTAGCAACCCTCATTTATACTCTGTTAAGTGTAATGAATTCCAGATTCTGATGAAGTACACATGCTGATAATTTCAGTAGCAAACATCAAAAGCAGGAAACTTCACAACTGACAGATGATTGAACAACACATACCATAATCAGCAACTGTCACCGGACTTTTATCCGCCTTGGACTGAACATCAGACTGCAGAATGTCCTTTTGCACGGCCTTTATAGTATAAAACAGGGATCAGGATCAGTAAAATCCACCTTCAGAACGAAGCATCCAAATATCCACCAACAAGAAGGAGAAAAAAAAAAGACATTTAATCATCCTACTAATCACAGGCAGCTATGACTACCCACACACAATGTCACCACTCCATTCCAGCTTTGAAGCCGAAGAAACAAAATCACAAACACATTGCATACATTGCAGATATGTTCACATTGCAGTGCGCG
The DNA here is from genome assembly GCF_000231095.2 of Oryza brachyantha. Classification (NCBI taxonomy): domain Eukaryota; kingdom Viridiplantae; phylum Streptophyta; class Magnoliopsida; order Poales; family Poaceae; genus Oryza; species Oryza brachyantha. Next base: position 3,251,526 of record NC_023174.2, read on the forward strand.
ACTTTGCCTTGACCCCATTTCTTGGAAATCCAGAGCGACAAGACGGCCCCCTCCCTCCCTCCTAGTATGGCAAAGTAGGAAGCAGACAAAGAAAAAAAAATACTAGGAGAGAAGGGGATAGGATAGGATAGGCTCCACCTGGCAGAGGCGGGCGGCGAGGGAGACGGCCTTCTTGGCGGCGGCGAGCTCGGCGGCGTAGGGGTTCCCGGTGGCGGGCTGCGACATGGCGCGAGAGGGGGAGGAGAGCGGGCGCGGGTAGGTGGGGAGGAGGCGGGGAGGAGGAGGAGGATAAGGGGCGCGGAGGAGGCGAGAGCGAGAGCGAGGCAGCGCGATGGTGAAGGCGGAGGCGGAGGAGAGGGAGGGGGAGACCGAGGCGAGGCCCACGCGCGCGGCAGCGGCGGCCATGTGTGACGTGTGCTACTGCTGCCTGCCGCTGTGTGTCGGCGCTGCGTATAGGCTTCCTGCCGGAGGAGGATCCACGGCCCACTGCAATGATGGCCCAATGCATAGTTGGCCCGCTTGGTTTAGTGGGCCTCTATTAGTGGATGTTAATCTGATACCTAATTTTAATTTCTTTACCGTAAGAGGTGACGAGATGGCATTAACATCCCCGTTACTACAGAACATGAACGAAGCGTTGGATGTATTGCCGATAGCGACGAACCCTCCTCCGCCAAATGCAGAAGGCCGTTGCGCAGATCCGTTACTACGCTGGACCAATATCACCCCACCTCCCCCAGTTAAACTATTCTCAAGTACTTTCATGCTCTTTTCTTGTTAAACTACTTTGAAGTACTGGTTTGATACTTGTTACGTCAAGAATGCACTGTAATGAGGATAGCCACTTGCCATTCATGTTTTAGTGTATGCCAAGGAGAACAATACTACAATGTTAACGCAGGAGAAAGGCCCGAGTAGGACCAGAGATGATGAACATATAGGGGATGAAGAAAGAAAAAAATAACATATGAAGAAGAAGATGAAAGAGAAGAATGAGAACCAACATGAATAGTAGACAAGGGAGAGAGACATCGTATAGTTCTTTATGTCATGGATAGGGAGGCCTCCGCTAACGAGAGAGTTGCTGATGACGAATCAACTGACGAAGAAGGTGTTGATGTAAATCCGTTTGAATGGTTGAATGAGGTTTTCTCTCAGGATTTATTATATCTGAGGATCTTAAGCAACGAGACATGTGTTTTAATTGTATAAGCAACTTAATCGGCTTATGCTTAATGATATAACCAACTGATTCATCCGGCATTGGTCTCAATCTTGAACTGTCTCAGTTCGGTCCAATCGTCTAAGATTGTTCCCAATGAATAACATGGATCATTTAATGTTATATATTACTCTGTCCAATAAATGTTGTTTTACATTTCCTTTTCATACACAAATTGTTATAAGGCCGTTTGTCATGAGCGGCTAGGTCCTAAAGTGTCCATTGGTTGTAAAGCCGATCGACTGCTTTAGGTTTAACCCTAATTTCTTTATATCTTGTCAGTTGTGGGGATAAACTGACTGACACGTCTATTTTCAACTAATTCTAAAAACTTAGGTCTTGCACTAGAGAGATACAGAGACTCCCATGCCTTCATGTGTGATACGTCAAATTGCTAAATTTGGCGTCAATAGGTTGACTGTGATATCTTGTTAATTATGCTATTTACTCGAATTCACTTGATACTATGGTAGGGTTACAACCCTCGCGCTTGCTCACTGCCATGGCTGAGCTATCCTATTTCTGCAGCCACTACATCTCTTCATCTTGCTCACCGGTGCAGACATCATTTCCTTAAGCAGCAAGCTTGTTGTTGTCCTTGAGCTTCCTTATGATTGCAAGTTTGGTTGATCTTGCATGTTGCCACCTAGGATGATAAGTCGTACAATATACCTAGATGCAAACAATGACAAGCAACACAACGACTGTGCCACGATGATGGCTATCAATCAAAGCTCACATATTTGTTGGCCTTCCCTTTGTCACCACCAATAACAGCCCAAGAAGACCAGCCTATGTCACTCCAAGATTGTCTATTTTCTCTTTTCTACTATCGATCGTCATAGGAGCCAAATCTAGTAGACGCCACCATGGCACAAGCATGAGATAAAGGAAGAAATCATGGACTGACATTGTCCACCATCCTTGTTGTTGTTGCCTTGCGAGCACTAGTAAGGAGGAAGACTAGAGTGAGGAGGACACCTGCATGAATGTAAGAGGCCTAAACAACCCGGCCGACAACAGGTTGTTCGCGAACTCGTCGTGTCTTCAAAGGCCACCATTGTCTGTCTCCAGGAAACAAAGCTAGCAACGATCTCCCGCCTCGATGTCAGCCGCATTCTAGGACCGGCGTTTGAACAAAATTTCTGCTATCTCCCGGCGACGGGCACACGAGGCGGAATCCTTCTAGTAGCCTTCGAACAGGTTTGCCGACTAGTTCAACCCACCGTCATGAACTATACCATCTCGGCAGACGTAACAGATAATCTCTCTTGGTCAATCACGGTAATTTACAGTCGCCAACTCCGTGCAGACAAACTGCTCTTCTTAGAGGAGATCAAGGTTTCCAAACAAATCCTCCTTGATCGATGGCTGCTAATAGGCGACTTTAATCTAATCCTCCAGGATTCAGACAAGAACAATGATAACATTTAACAGGGGGATGATGCGAGCTTTTTGGGCAGCGATCAATGAGCTATAGATCCTCGAAATCAAACTTGCTGGAAGAAATTTTACTTGGTCCAGTGAAACGGCCTCACCAACAATGACAAAGATCGATAGGGCTTTTTGTTCACTCAGCTAGGAAGCTCTATTCCCGGACAGTTTGCTCTTGCTGCTTTCTTTGCTAGTTTCGGATCATTGCCCTCTCCTCCTTCATGCACAACCGCAGCCTCAAACCCCGAGCATTTTCCATTTCAAAAACTACTTGTTGAAAATGCCAAGTTTCCAGGAAGTGTTCCAGTCAACCTGGGACAAAGTTGTTCACTCGCAAAATCCTCTAAACGCCTACACATAAAGTTCTGCAGAACAACAAAGGCTCTAAGGCTTTGGCAGAAAACCAACATCGGTGACATCAGGTGAAAGAGTGCGATCGGAACAGAACTAATTTATAGGCTATACCTGGCCCAAGAACACATGCCCCTTTCTCAGCAAGAACTGTTGTTTAGAAAAGAGGTTAAGCTTAAACTGCTCGGGCTAGCAGCCATACAAAAGACCTAGATCAAACAACAAGCGAGAATTACTTGGCTAAAGGAAGGCGATGCAAATACAAGATTTTTCTGCATCAAAGCAAATTCCAGAAGACAGAAAAATTGCATACACACGCTACAAACTGATCGAGGTTTAGTGGTGTCCCACCTTGAGAAAGAGACTGCCATCCTCAGGTACTTCGAGAATCTCCTCGGCACTCACTCCGACAGGTCCCATACCATAAACTTCGATCAGCTCCAAGAAATGAGCATCAACGTCTCCTCACTAGAAAAACCGTTCTCTGAAGATGAGATCAACAGAGCAATCGAAGACCTCAAAAATGAAAGCGCGCTAGGCCCTGACGGTTTCTCGGGAGCATTCTACAAGAGATGCTAGAACATCATTAGAGCAGATTTCATCGAAGCGGCCAAAGCCTTCTCACAAGGCAGATACCTCAACCTGGAACTGCTAAATAAGACACATATATATAGTTCTCCTCCCTTAAAAGGAAGGAGTAGAGACAGTTTCAGGATACAGACCGATCAGCCTCATCCACTCATTTGCGAAGGTGATTTCCAAAATCCTCGCCAAAAGGCTAGTCCCTCTCCTAGATAAATTAGTTTCACCCAATCAAAGCACGTTCATCAAGGGTCGTTGCATTCAAGATAATTTCCTCTTCGCCAGTAACACAATTAAGGAACTTCACCGATCCAACACACCGTCGCTCTTTCTAAAACAGGACATTGCAAAAGCCTTCAACTTGGTCTCTTGTCCATACTTACTCGACTGTATTAGAAGCCTAGGATTTGGAGACAGGTGGATAGATTGGATCGACACTCTGTTGGCTACTTCTTCATTCAGTGTCATCCTAAATGGGAAAGTAGGTCCACCTTTTAGGCATGCCAGGGGGCTTCGGCAGGGCGACCCCCTCTCCCCCATGTTGTTCATTCTAGCAATCGACCCTTTACAGGCGATACTGACTAAAGCCCAATAGGTAGGGTTGTTAAGCCCAATAGGTAGGGTTGTTACGCTCGGTGTCCATCGCCACAAAATCCTACAATTGCCTACTCTATGCAGATGATGTGGCCCTCTTCATCAACCTAGAAGAGGACGAACTAGATGTCGTCAAGAAGGTGCTCAATGGTTTTGGCATGGCAACAAGCCTTACCACAAACCTAGGAAACTCAGACATCTACCCAATTCACTGTTTGGTCGGAACATGTCCGATCTGTTAAGATCGTTCCCAGAGAGGCAAAAGGCGTTCCCCTACAAATACCTTAGTCTGCAGCTACACACAAGGATATTGGAAAAAAGTGAAGTTCAGCCCCTCATTGACAAGCTTGGTAGCCGACTAACAAAATGGAGAGGGGCCCTACTCACAAAGGCAGGTAGACAGGTTCTAGTAGCTTCAACCTTAATGTCGATCCCGACGTACCACCTAACAATCTTCCCCTTAAAAAGCAATGGGCGATCAAGAAATTGGATAAGGTAATAAGAAGCTTCCTTTGGACAGGGACAGACAAAACACACGGTGGACAATGCCTCATCAACTGGGTGCAGGTTTGCTGACCAAAGAAAATGGGAGGTCTTGGCTTTCTTGACTTTGAAAAGTTTGGAAGGTTGTTGCGGTTACGCTGGCTATGGCACGAAAGGCAGGACGATCACCGTCTGTGAAAAGGCTGCCCCACGCCCTACGACGATACTGACAGAGACCTATTTAGAGCTTCAACCACAATCTGCCTCCGGGACGGTTCCAAGTGTGCCTTTTGGCACGACAGATGGCTGCAAGGAAAAGCACCAAAAGACCTAGCTCCTCTCCTGTTCAACCCGGCTACCAGAAAAATAGAACGGTTGCACAAGAGCTACATCAAAATAGATGGCTAAGAAGCATGCGACGTATAGAAACCCCACAACAAGCAACACAATTTTTGGCCCTGTGGACAGCAATTAGGCAGATTAACATTCAACCTCATATCAGGAACCGGGTTAGGTGGAACTGGACCGCAAATGGGACATACTCGACATCTTCAACATACAAAATGCAATTCGCAGGCGGAGTCAGACAACCGACTAATCTACATTTGGAAAGCTCAGACAGAAGGAAAATGCAGGTTCTTCGCCTGGCTACTGGCACATGAAAAAATCTTGACGGCAGATAAACTACAGCTCAGGAATTGGCCAAACAATGTCCTCTGTCCACTTTGTGACATTTACAATGAGACAGCTGATCACCTCATCGGAACCTATAGTTTTGCGCGGCAAGTCTGGCGTCAGGTTTTCCAAAGACTTCGGCTCACGTCTCCCCTTAACTTGTCGACGCAGGGAGAACTCATGCACTGGTGGAATGAGTGTAGGCGAATAATCCCAAAGGAGGCGAGAAAAGCGTTCGATGGTCTCATGGTCTACATTGCTTGGTCGATTTGGTTAGAAAGGAACAATAGAATTTTTAATCATGTCTATGATGCAAGACCGAGCAATGTTGCCCACAAAGCGTGGGAATTATATGACGAGAGACACTTAGCCTTTGTTAGATTCTAAGTGACCCCGACTGCTCCCTGGGGGATTGTACTGACTATTTCTCTTCTTCTATTAATTGATCGGCGGCGCTCCTGCCTCTTTTTCAAAAAAAAAGAGTGAGGAGAAAGAGGAGACGTCGGGTGAGGAGAGACGGGCAGATAAGAAAAACGTGTCAAGTAGATGAAGAGTTAGGACACCTCCATTAAGTATTCCATCCTAAATGGAATTATGTGTAATCAATATAGATAATAGATTGTTTCTAGTGCACTAGCTATCAATCAACTCTTCTCTTTCTTCCATTAAACTTTAGGGAATTGCTAGACAACAGTCGACTGTTTTATTTTGGTTTGTTAGCCGGATTGTTTTTGCCCATTCGATGGTCTTTTAGATTTGTGTGTCATATCGCTAGGAGCCTGACCCAAAATAAGCGAGGCTCACTGATCAAGGATGACTTGCGGTGTATTATATCAGACTTTCAGATCTGAGCAAGGATGATTTTTGAATGAACAAAGGGACCTGTCCTGTTCTGTGTAGGAGTCAGGGGATGGTGTGTTAGGCTGTTCATACTTTTAAAACTTTTAGAGCAGGGATGTTTTCGTGTGATCTGAGCAAGGATGAATGGAAGGTAGCAGAATTTTCCTTAAGAAATAAGAACTGAAGGGTCCTGAAACATGTGGCGGAGTACTTAGTGATTTAGTAGTACAATTTAGCGTATTAGCACTCCAAATAACTCGGCTGGGAGCATAAAGATAAAGCACAACCCCCAAAAAAGACAAAGAGCACTGCCATATCAGGTAATCCGACACTCACTCTCACTCGTTATGCTAAAACGAGCTTTCACCACTAATCAAGCATAAAATGAGTGGGAGGCACGAAAGAACATGTGCTTTAATTAAATGAAAGCATCGTAATTAAAGTGTTTATAAATTGGCCCAAATTGAATAAAAAGAACAAGAAAAATTTCAAAAAAGCATATGAACAAAGAGAGCAGCATGATTAAAGATTAGGCAAGTAGTCAACTCAGAGCATTTTTATCTTGCCCCGCTATACTGGCAACTGTTAATTATTTACTGTTAGATTTTCTTTTCAACTTAGGCCGCGTTTGTTTTGAGCGTGGTAAGTTAATTTAGCATGGTACGAAAAACATAGTAATAGATTAATATATGATTAATTAATTATTAATTATTAAAAAAATATAAAATAGATTAATATGATTTTTAAAACAACTTTCCTATAGAAAATTTTTGCAAAAAAATATACCGTTTAGCAGTTTGGAAAGCGTGCGCGTGGAAAACGAGAGGGATAAGTTAACTTACAAGGGGAAAGAACGTGACCTTAGTGACACCGTTAACTAGAATATAAACATAACAAAATAAAAAAGGGAAATAGTTTTATTTTTTCAAAGTACGTATTTTTGTGAAGAGAAGTAATGTTTATAAGAACTATATATGACAACATATAGAATTTGTCAGGAGCGGATTTTAAACCCTCGAGGGGATATCCTCTTATCTATTACATGTTATCTAAATAGTCACTAAAAAGTTTAAAAAATTATGAAGATAGATTAATATAACATATATCACTGCACAAACATGCAAATCCAAACATGACTTCTACAATCCATAATAAAATTAATAAATATGACTGTAAATATACGTATACTATGCATAGTATAATTTGTTTTTTTTATGAATCGTAGAAGTCATATTTGAACTCGCATGTTTTTAGTGATATATCTAATATTAATCTATCTTTACAATTTTTTTGAAATTTTATAATGATTATTTAGATATCATGTATTTAGACGAGTGGACATCCCCTCGAGGGTTTAGAATACTTTCCCAAATTTGTCGTATACTCTTTGGTTTTATTATTTTTTGTGAATTCTGTGTTTTATCAGATGAGGATAGATGAGCATATAGAATCTCTCATAATACTCCTTAGTTTTGTTGTTTTTGTCAGCTCTAAGCATAATTATTTTATGTTAAAAGTACCTAGTTTTGTTAGCAATAGTTCTGCTAGGGTGTTTGGGTTTTCACTTCGGACGGAATGGTTTGACACTTTGAGCCATGGAAAAAGGACTGTTCTAATCATTAGGTCAAGCCATGGTGCAAGGATTGTAATTTATCTATATGTTGCATTGGACCAAGACGATGCTCTTTGACGAGCTGGTGTGAGGCACAGTCAGTGTGTAGATTGATGTTTGTGTATTCATAGTGATATAACAATTTAGTTCTGTGTTAGCATCTCCTGTCAATCTTGCTTCCATGCTTGCAGCCCTTAACAGACACTGTTAAAATTATTAATTTTTTAGTGCAGTAACATGAAAACACTGTGTTTTAGTTCCTTCAAGTGGTCTAACAACTTACTAAAGTGTATGTTTCTTGGTAAAACTTACACAGAAGGAATCACAAAATTTAAGTGCTTTTGATTTGTACTACTGTGAAAATAGCTTTTCAACAAAGCAGGGTATGGGTTTTGGGCCCTTTAGTTGGCTTTTGGTGGCTTTTGCAAGGTCAAAAGTCCAACAAAAAGCACCCTAAATAACAGCTTGCTTTAGGTCTTATTTGTTTTCACAAGTCATAGGGCTAAAAATTAGTTTTAGGGCTAAAACATAAGTCCTTTTTAATCCTACCCTATTTGTTTGGAGGAAGTAATGACATATTTAATAGTACACAGAACACACATAGCTGTAGGTCCAGAGTAGTGGAGTATGTGCAATATAGGCCTTAAGTCCAAATTAGCACCTCCCTCAGGAACTTATTGACTTATGTAGTTTTAGCCACTATTAGGGGTTATTTGTTTAGAGGGGCTAATCCATAAGTTCCTCCACTTTAGTCTCTTTTAGCCCCTAAAATACCAAACATGATGGACTAATAGAGACTAAAACTATCTAGGTCCATAAGTCCCTAGGGGATGTGCTAATTTTGACTAAAGACCTATAGGGTACCTATTCCATTACTCTAGGCATACATCTATGTGTATGTTGTGTACTATTGAATATATCATTTAATGATGTTTAGTCCCTCCAAACAAACAAAGTAGGACTAAAGATGACTTATTTTTAATTTTAGCCCTAGAACTAATTTTTAGCCCTAGGACTTATGGAAACAAACAAGGCCTTAGTAACTCATGTTTGGTATTTTAGTCCCAGTGGAGGAACTTATCAGCCCCTTAGTTTTTCTTTGGCCCTTTTCTCTCGGTGACAAATCGTTTTGCTTCTTTCAAACTGAATCGTCTCTTTTATGCGGACTTTAGGGAGGAAATTGCTATTTAGGCCATAAAACCGAACGACTTCACTTAAATGGCCTCTAAACCATGGGCCTCTCTAAAAAGATCTGGTATCCGACGTCCCTCCTCCCAAATGGCCTTTTCGAATTTCTTTAACTCCAAAAAAAAAATATTATCAACCGGTCGACAACAATTAGGACCGAACTACCCCCATGCAAAATTCATGTTTCAATTCTTTCTCTCACTTGTTCGACATCTCTCGCGTTCGTTCTATCTAACTCTCTCGTGGAGGCGCCGACGCCGGCGTTCATGGCCAGCGTGCCCCCGGCAGCACCCGCCCCGGCCGGCGAGGCCCCTTGCCGCCCCACCCCACAGCGAGGCGGACTCCTCCCCACCCTCTCGCCGAGCAACACCGCTGCCGCCGCCATCTCCAAGCCGGCCAGCCCGAATCTGGGCGCACTGCAGGCCGGCGTGCGCCCCCGTCGGCGACGCTCACGCCAGCCGCGTCCCCCCGCGACGACGCCGAGGCAACCACCGCCGATCTTAATGGCTCTGCAATTTCGATCTGTGGCTTTGGTCGCTGAATTTTCTTCGTTCGAAACGGAAACGACGGAGTATATATACTACTAAGACAGAAGTGCACTGCGAGTTTGGTTTCTTTTCTTCTTTCGATCGGTAGATGAAGAGCTTAGCTTGGCGAAGACTGGTTTGCCTCTCATAATTCTCAACCCCAAGCATCCAAACTATAATCCACCAAGCAACAGATTGAAGCAGAAACATATATAGTGTGGTAAGGATTGAACAGCACATACTCAACAGCATATATAGCGTGGTAAGAAACATATATAACTGGAGAATTCATGACCGGATTAAACTGCAGATGGAGTAAGCAAGAAGGAAGATGGAAACTAGATCCGCTTGGATATCTCTTAACAGGTTTTCTCATCAGCAATCGCCATGTCTCAAATGTCACAATTAGAAGCAGAGGGGGAAACAAAAAGATGAGCATCAACCGGAAAAGCTAATCTCTCGACCCATCCACAGTGCTCACCACCGAAAAACTAAGGAACAACACGAGCACGGCCCCGTCGCGCGCGGTCGATCAGAGCCAAAAGCCCACACGATAGCACTCGAAAAGCACCACACGACGAGGAGACGAACCGATGAAACAATTGATTATACGGTGGGGGCAATATGGGTACTTTCCTAAGCAAATACATATATTTAGATTAGATTATTTCCTAATGTCATGATAATCAAGTGTTCAATGTTTTGAGGATCATTTTTACGAAGACAACGTTTCATGTCCTATAATTGCGAAACGCGCTGTTTCGGTTGTCAAAATTGCAATTTTCTCCAGCACACGTCACCAGGGAGAAGATCTTCACGAGGCTCCTGAACCCCTGGCACCACGCCGCGCCTCCACTAGGCATACACAACCACGACGGCGGGTGCTCGGCGGCTACGAGCGTCGCCGGCGGGAGGCCCACGCCGCCCTGCAGCGAGCCCAGATCCGCATCAGCCGGCTGAGGCCAGGTGGCCGGCTTGGAGATGGCGGCGGCGGCGGCGGGGGGGTTGCTCGGCGAGAGGATGGGGAAGAGCAGCGAGGGGCCTCGTTGGCCGGGGCAAGCGCTGCCGACGGCACGCCGGCCATGAACGTCGGCGCCTCCACATGAGAGAGAACGAACACGAGAGAGAGATCGAACGAGCGAGAGAAGAATTAAGACGTGTATTTTGCACAGGGGTAGTTCGGTCCTAATTATTGTTGACCGGTTGTTAACGTCAGAATTTGGTAATTTGCCGTTGGAGATTAAACTGTGATTAAAGACCAAATCAGATAGGAAATAGGGCAATCGGATAGAAGACCAGGCAGAATACACTCGGATTCAGCCGATAAAGTATGGATTGGATAAGAAATAGAGTCCGATTGGGCCTAAAATGTTACAGATAGATTCGAAATAATCAGAGTCCATGTAATTTAATTTTATCTATTAGTTAAAGTTAGTTTAAATTTTTCCTTTATCTCTAACAAAGTTAGAGTCCAATCAGGACTTGTGTGTTATAGAATCTACATAGAAGTTTGTTATTTTTTTATCTATTAGAAATCGTATGTCGTGTCCAACACGGACTATCCTCTACCCGAGAGTATAAATATGTATGCCCAGAGTCATTGTAAATCATCTACTTCTTAATCAATAGATCAATTACTCTCGGCACATCGCCACCGTCTTAATCGAGGTTTCAACTCCGGTGGAACTTGACACCTGACGCAGGGCTGCATCACTTCGATCTCCAGTGGAGGGGTAAGTCCTACGTTCCGTCGGGCCACGATAATCGCATTGGCTAGATTAGGACTGTTTCGGTTCGGTCCGATCTTCTAATTTAGTTGTGCGATTGCTAGTTATCTTATCAGTTTCAGCTTAAGTTACTTCTGTATTTTGAGTTAATCTGATCAACCACTTTGGGCGATCTACGTTGGTTTGATATTTGTTATTTGATATATTCAATCTAGTACTGTCTCGATTTGGTCCGATTTAGTAGATTGCATTTATCAGATGGTTTATATCAGATTGATGCATCTTGCTCTTAGTTTTATCGAAGTCCTAGCTGATAAGTTATCAGTCATCGGCTCATTAGCTTGATAGCAATCTAGATTTATTTAGTATCTAGCCTAACATTGCTAGGCGTAATCTTGAACTGTCTTGGTTGGTTCCGATCTTCTATAATTATTCTTAGCAATCTGGGCTAGGTATTTTATAAATCTTGGTTGTTTGTCCATCGTCTATAGCTGATGATTTGTTCCGATGTACATGCTTATCATATTTACATCAATAGAGCAGCCGATTGTTACTACATTGTTTCTATACCAATCAGCTTGATTCAGTCAGATCGGTAGTTATTTATGTTGCATCGGCTTATGAGAATTGCATGCAAGTTGGGTTTAACCGATCGTAACATATGATTCATTGTTTATTCCAAGTAATTCGTCGATTTATTTATTAGCCTTATCGATCTTCATGTTTCCTATAATTATATCGTGCTCCACTGCATACTGTTTAATTATCGTGCTCCACTACATACTGTCTTGGTTAAGTCCGGTCTATGTATGTTTGGTTCGTGGCTGGTCCGATCGACTAAGATTAATAAGTAGCTTGATGGATTACGTTGGTTTAATATTTATTTCAAGTCTATTTCTATCAAGTTACTAACCGACCCAAGCCTTTTACAGCCGATCATTCATCCTATCGGTTAAATACTGCAACACCAATATCCGATCGGCCGGATCTTCAGTTACCTATCGGTTCGATAGCCGATCGGCTTATTTTATTGTTTATCTTGTCAGTTGCAAGATCAAACTAACTGACGCGCCCGCGCACCATCTAAGAATTTAGGTCATGCACTAGAGCTGTCTAAAATTTAACTCTCAGGCCTACGTGTGTGACCGTTGTTATTTTCAGCGTCAACACTGGTTGACAATATTTTTTCCGGGGTTAGAAATTTAAAAAGGCCATTTGGAAGGAAGGACGCTAGATACAGGGCCTTTTTAGAAAATCCTACGGTTTGAAGGCCATTTGAGCGGCCATTTGAGCGAAACCGCTCGGTTTCGTGGCCTAAATAGCAATTTTCTGGATACAGGACTCACCGTTTCTATCCTTCTCGCGATCCTCCGCATCCTCCAGGGCACTGGAGGTCGCCAGAACCACCGCCATCGATGGATCTTCAGGAACCGTCACGGCTACATCTTCTGCGGTGTCTACCGCCGTAACTTCTTCCATCGCCTGCGCTCCCATGGCCGTCGTCGACGCAACGTCTTCAATGGCCGCCACGAACGTCGCTCCAACGAGCACGGTATCAACCGCCGGCGCCACTTCAGTGGCGCCCAGGCAGTCCCAGACCTTGGCATCCTAAGCCGTCCAGGGGGAGACCCAGGGGCCAGCCCTAGCCGGGTTGCAGCAACCACCTGCGAGCCAGTGTCTCACCGGTAGTGCGCCATCCACGGTTTTGGACCATGCCCCCCGAGGCTGGACTACACCACCGCTCCACGGCTCCCAACGCCCACGCCGCCGGTGGAACCGATCGTCTTTGGGTACCTAGATCTTGGAGCGTCTAGGGTATCCTTCTTCACTGCCACGCCCACGATGTCGACCGTGGCGTCCTCATCGATGACGGCAGGATCGCAGCCCATACCAACCACAATCGCGGCAAGGACGGGTGCGGCCCCGTTGTCGTCTCCACCCCCCATACCAACGATGAAGAAGAGGACCCAGAAGAGGCTCCGGGCGCAGGCACCGAGTCGTCTCCACCCCCCACTCCGCCACCCCGTCGAACCTCTCGGATGAGCACGGGCGGCCGAGGAGGAACACCAGGACGCTGCATCGCCGAGCGCCACCCGCCGGAGCCCTCACCTCCACCATCGCCGTCGGCCGACGACGCGCTTGACCTCTCCGAGGACGAGGACGCACGGATGCCGCCACGCCGGTCCTCCTCGTCGGAAGACTTTGCCGTCATCATCAACGACGACGCGGCGCCACCACCGGCCGAACCCACCTCCAGCCTTCACGCCGACCCCGCGGACACCACAACAACCATCCCGTCGCCACATGCTCCGAACGGCGGTCGTCTACTCCGCCGCCTCTCACACCTCGCCAACACGCCGCCGCGCCGACCGGGTCAGGAACCAAGCGCGTGGTCGACGACAGCGAGGCGCTCCCTCCTCCCCAACGGCCACATGGACAACGACATCAACCCCTCCGATGAGGAGGAGCGGCGCCGCCGCTGTGGTCAGCCGCCGGCGAGGGGAGCGTCAGATCTAGGCCCAGCCGGCTCACCGCGACGCGGCCAGATCTAGAAAGGGGAGGGGGAGGAGTAGTGCAGCAGCAGCAGCGAGGAAGCGAGGTGGAGCAGCAGGGGTCGACGGCTTGGAGGCGAGGCGGAGCAGAAAAGGGCGACGGGGCTGCATCGGCGCTGCGGCGGCGTGGAGGAGCACACCGAGCGACCTCTTTTGCTACTGCCTTGTGGGCTGGCTCACCACATGGGCCTCAACGCCTGATTGGCTGGGCTGCCACCTCTCCATGCGCAGGCACCAAATGGGCCACAAGGCCATGTGGGCCTTAGCCTAGGTTTTACTGTTTTTTTAAATTAAGTCCCTAGGATTTTAATTATTGACAATATTTCTAGTCTATGTGATGTATGTAGTCAGTTTAGTCCTATTACTTTACTGTATTTGTGTAAGAAATAGTTCAGTGTTGCACTTTAAATTCCTAAATATGTATTAGGATTTATAAACCATATTATGTGTCAATTGTATATGTACTCCTGCGCATTTCACTATGATATAATATATTGTTCATTATGGTCTAACATTGAAATTTAAATATTTCACGTTTGACTCACATATTTAATTCACCTTAATTAAGTTATTAGACTTAATTCAAGCAGAATTAAATAAAAGAACAAACACAACACTGATTTATTTTACATTTTGCAAATGAGATGAACATTTCTTGCATATAGATATTTAATTCACCTTAGTTAGATTCTATGAGTCTAATTCAAAGAAGAATTAAATGTCGTCATATCACAGTACATCACTAATACACATTGCATTAATTTGCAATATATGTTTATTCACCTTCATTAGACCCTATGGTCTAATTCAAGCAGAATTAAACATTGATCTCTTCTATAGAGATTTATACATCTTACAAAAATATGTTTATTCACCTTAATTAGACCGTATCTGTCTAATTCAAGCAGAATTGAACTATGAGAAATTTACATTTCTTATACTACAACACTATCATGCAGATTTTAATTAAATCTATGGTTATTCCTATGTAGGCACAATGGCCCGTGAATTTTAGGAACTTGCATTGGATGGCCACAATTACCCTACGTGGGCTTTGGACGTTAAGATAAGTCTGTTATCCAAAGGGATTGTTGCTGCCCTGACTCCCCCAACGAGCAAAGACACGGCATTTACTGACCAATCCAAGTACCAAGCCTTATATGTCATGAGGCATCACATCCATGCTGACCTCAAGTCTAAGTATGCTTTGGACGAAGAACCTAGCACCTTATGGCTAGCCCTAAAAACAAGGTATGAACAAAAGGCAATTATCTTGCCTGAAGCTCTCCATGAATGGAACCATATCCGCCTTGAGGACTTTTAGTCCATAGGTGAATATAATCATGTTGTTCATAAAGTTTCTGCCAAATTACGATTTTGTAAGAAAGAGCCGTCTGACGCAGAAAAGATAGAAAAGACTATCAATTCTATGCTTCCATCAGTCAGGATCTTGCAACAGCAATATTGTAAGAAGGGTTATGACACCTATCCTGAGCTTATACATGATTTACTACAAGCTGAGAAGCATGATGAACTCACAATGAAGATTCATCGCCAACGACCAGTTGGATCAGCTCCTTTGCCTGAAGTTCATCATAATAATGCACAGGGGAAAAAGAAGTTCAATGGCCCTAAGAATTATAAAAGAACTTCAAAGGTGGCAAATCCAAAGGCAAGAACAAAAGGAGCAAGCCCAATGTGCCAGCTCCTGGTAAAGGCAATTCCAATGCACGAAGCGACAACAAATGTCGCAAGTGTGGATGCTACAAGCATTCCACAAGGAAATGTCGTACTCCCATGCACTTGATTGATCTGTACCAAAAATCCCTTAGAAAAGGCAAGACTGAAGCATCAGGATTTGAATCACACTTCAACCTCCAGCCTCAGATGCAAGATGGAGTGGGCTGCTCACAAGTTCCACAGGAACCAAGTAGCAACGAGCCTCCACTGACGGTTGAAGACTATATGGACGCGGAGAACACAATTATCGAATTCGCTTCTGATGACCTGTTTGGAGACCTCAATTAGGATCCTACTCTCCAGTAAATAAATATTTATTTAGTCCATTCGTGTGTTGTATTAAATTATAGTACTCGTACTATGTATTGTAAGATGATGTAATATTGTACCAGCACTTTAAAATAATTAATATATTATTTGCATGTATTTCTATATGTCTGATAAGAGTTTTTTATATATACTTTTTATTCATATAGATACTATGGGGTCAATCCGATGGCTGAAGAATTATGCCTAGTGGACAATTGTACCATAAATTCTATACTTAGGGAAACTAAATATTTCCAAACTCTTACAAAGAGAACAGGAAATGTTTTGACAATCGCTGGTCACAATGCAGCCAGCCATAGTAGGCTCAGGAAGAGCTACTATAATGCTTCCCATGGGTACACAATCACACTCGAGGATGCTATATTGTATCCCGACTCGACCCGTACCCTACTAAGTTTTAGAGATATCCGATTCAATGGGTTAAATGTCAAAACTCATGACGAAAACAATGAGGAATATCTTCCCATTACTAAGGATAATAAATATGGCACAAATTCTTGAGAAGATATCTTCTCTACTGTCTGGATTGTACTATACATACATAAAACCCGTACCACATGTTGCATACAAGGTAATTTTTCAAAATGTCAATGCATTTCAAATTTGGCATGACCGACTTGGACATCCCGGTATTGGGATGATGAGAAAAATTATTAGCAATTCCATTGGCCATAATCTTAAAAATGCCAAATTCCCGTAATCTTCAGATTTTTTATGCACTGCATGTGCAACAGGAGAATTGATCATAAGACCATCCTTTCTTAAGATCAAAACGGAGCCACTCAAATTTCTTGAACGCATTCAAGGAGATATATGTGGCCCCATACAACCATTATCTGGACCATTTAGGTATTTCATGGTTCTAATAGACACATCTACACGATGGTCTCACATGTGCCTATTGTCTACACGTAACCATGCATTCACCAAATTCATTGCTCAAAGCATTCGATTGAAAGCAAGTTTTCCTAAACACAGGATCAAAACAATTCGAATGGATAATGCTGCTGAATTCTCTTCCAGAGCCTTCAATGATTATTGTATGGCACAAGGAATTCAAGTGCAACATTCTGTTCCATATGTCCATACATAAAATGGTTTGGCAGAATCACTGATGAAAATGATCAAATTGATAGCGAGGCCAATGCTTCATAATTGCAATCTACCAACCTCGTGTTGGGGTCACGCAGTTCTACACGCTGCTGATCTAATCCAATTGCGACCAACTACATATCACTGCAACTCCCCGTTGCAACTTGTACATGGAAATCCCCCAAGTATTTTCCATCTACGTAAGTTTGGGTGCGCAGTATACGCACCCATCTCACCACCGCAGTGTACAACTATGTGCCCTCACAGAAAAATGGGGATCTATGTGGGATATCAATCTCCATCGATATTAAAGTATTTAGAACCTCTAACGGGGGATCTATTTACAGCCCGGTACACAGACTGCATATTTAATGAGGATCATTTCCTAGCTTTAGGGGAAGAATTTAAGTACCATACAAAAATCTAGGAAATCAATTGGGATGATAAAACCATCTTATCCTCAGATCCACGTACAAGACAAACTGACTTCAAGTTCACAAATTCATAGATTTGTGAAATACTGCAAACAACCTGCCCGATGCATTTACTGATTATAAAGGTGTCACTAAATCCTTAAATCCTGCTTGGAATACGCCTGAAAAAGTGGAAATACTAAATAAAACCATTCAACTCCCTACTGTGAGCAAGAGGGGGAGAAGCACGGCCGCAAAGCAAAAACCAACGCTGAATAAGCATCAAAGGAAAGCACCTACTAAATCAGACAAGAAGTCTAATCTAGGGCATAAGAAGAGAAATTGTTTGAAATCAATAAATGCTAATCAATCCATAATTAATAGACACCAAAAGGGTTGTATACACCCTATGGAAATACAAATTCCACAATCTAGCTCTCAGGGTGCACACAATAAGAGAGACTGGAACATCGCAAAACCCTGATTCCCTCACATTGGGAAATAATGAGGAATCTCATATGGGACACGAAATTTCCATCAACTATGCAAATTCTGGAGAAACACATAATCGTATTACTACGATTGTCGACACAAACTTCTCAGCTTTAGTTGCAGAAAATCTTATCAATGATCCAGAACCTAAGTCCATGGCAGAGTGTCAAAAACGCTCGGATTGGGATCAATGGAAGAAAGCAATCCAGGCAGAACTAGCCTCGCTTAAGAAAAGAGAGGTATTTTCATCAGTGATACCAACACCTCCAAGAATCTTTCCTGTGGGATTCAAATGGGTTTTCATCCGAAACAGAACGAGAACAATGAGGTGGTGAGATATAAAGCACGACTAGTAACGTAAGGGTTCACGTAGAGACCCGGCATAGATTTCAATGAAACCTATTCTCTAGTAATGAGTGGAATAACCTTCCGATATCTAATATCTTTGGCAGTACAAAATCACCTATCAATGCAGTTGATGGATGTGGTGATAGCATATCTATATGGGTCACTAGATTCAGATATATACATGAAAGTTCCTGATGGAATATTCATATCTAATCGCAACGCAAATCACAACATGTATTGTGTAAAACTGAACACGTCTCTATATGGCCTGAAACAGTCGGGAAGAATGTGGTACAACCGACTAAAGGAGTTCATTGTACATAAAGGTTACTCTAATAATGATGATTGCCCATGCGTATTCACAAATAAATCCTCTACTGGATTCTGCATTATCTCAGTGTACGTTGATGATCTGAATATCATTGGCAACACTGAAGATATAAATGAAGCGCGTAATCATCTAAAGACGGAGTTCAAAATGAAAGATTTGGGTCAAACCAAATTTTGTTTAGGTTTACAAATTGAACATCTACCCACTGGAATTCTCATTCACCAGTTTGCTTATATCCGAAAAATATTGGAAAAATTCAATATGGACAAAGCGTATCCATCTAAGACCCCTATGGTTGTTCGGTCTTTAGAAAAAGGTACGGATCCATATAGACCAAGGGAAGATGGAGAAGAGTTATTGGGACCGGAATTCCCATATCTTAGTGCTATTGGAGCGCTTATGTACCTTGCAAATTGCAGTAGGCCTGATATCGCATTTGCAGTCAATCTACTAGCTAGACATAGCGTAGCTCCTACCAAACGTCATTGGAACGGAGTTAAAGATATATTCTGATATCTCCAAGGCACAAAGGATCTCGGACTTTTCCTCAAGAAAAATCAAGATTCTACTTTGATCGAATATATTGATGTTGGCTACCCATCTGATCCTCAACATGGTAGATCGCAGACAGGGTACGTATTTTTACATGGAGGTACTGCTATATCATGGAAGTCTAGTAAACAGACTCTAGTAGCAACATCTACCAATCATTCTGAAATCATATCATTATATGAGGCTTCACGTGAATGCGTATGGCTACCCTGAATCATAAACCACATACAACAGTCATGTGTAATAGGTCCCATTGGATCACCAACCATTGTCTACGAGGACAATGTTGCTTGTGTTGCTCAGATGCAAACAAGTTATATAAAAAGTAATTACACTAAGCATATTACACCAAAACTATTTTATCCTCATGAACTTCAACAAAGCGGAGAGATAAATGTCTTGCAAATAAAGTCTTGTGATAATCTAGTAGATTTATTCACAAAGTCTCTGTCGTACTCCTCTTTTCACAAATGTGTTCATGGAATTGGTAGGCGAAGACTTACAAACTTGCAAGGATCAGGGGGAGTTTCTCCTTGAAAATATACCTGTTTCTAACATCTATTGTACTCTTTCTTATATGAGTTTTACTTTATAAATGTTTCTCATATAAGTTTTAATGAGGCAATACAATACAAAATCTATGTCTACCCTCCAATTTTTCCCTCTAGGGTTTTTTACGGGGTATCAAAGACATCATATACACCGTACCAATTTCTCCTTTTTCCTTACAGGTTTCAGGAGTTCTTTATGGTATCTCGCATATATTTTCCTCAATTTTTCCTACAGGGTTTTTCGAGGAATTCAAGACCATTATATTACGACGATCAACTGATCAAGGAGGAGTGTTGAGAATATGATCAGCATCCAAGCGCTAGCAAGTGCATTCAACAACTGCCTCCGCGCCCACGATCAAAGAACTGCCATGCAGTTACCCCAAATCATCTATATATATATATATATATGTACAGTAATCAATCAATAAAGAACACTTTATTTTCTACGGTCATTCAGTTTCTAACACTCCCTATGGACTTTGGGCTCTCTTCAGCGAGGGGAAAGGTCATAGCCTCATAGGCGTTTTCCTTTTTCCGGGTGGGCTGTTTGCTTTGTTTGTGCAACAAAACTGAGGGGCGCGCGGGAGTATTGTACAGACGATACATGTCTCGATCATACGGCTGAAAAATCTGAAACTATAATTTTTTTCAGCTGGTTGCCAGATAGACGGTTTGCTCACCTAAAATCGACGATGAGAATTTTGTTCGACAAGAGTACAATATAAGGCCCGTTTAGTTCCAAAATTTCTTCTCAAAAATATTTTATCGAATCTTTGGGCATCTAAATAAAGCATTAAACATGAGTAAAAAACTAATTACTATCTCCGTCTCGAAATAAGATCATTTTTCAGTTTTTTTATACAATGTTTTGACTTTTCGTCTTATTTGAAATTTTTTTGCGATTAATATTTTTGTTGTTACTAGATGATAAAACATGAATAGTACTTTATGTGTAACTAATTTTTTTAAAGATTTTATACAAATTTTTCAAATAAGACGAATTGTCAAACGTTGGACACGAAAAGAAAAAAAAATGAGGTTATTATGGGACGAAGGTAGTATATAGTTAGGGGAAAAATCGTGAGACGAATCTTTTAAGCCTAATTAGTCCATGATTAGTCATAAATGCTAGAGTAACCTACGTGTGCTAATGAAGAATTAATTAGGCTAAAAAGATTCGTCTCGCGGTTTTAGACGAGATATGAAATTCGTTTTTCATTCGTATCCAAAAATCTCTTCCGACATCCGATCAAATGTTCAACGTGACTCCAAAAATTTTTTTCGCGAAATAAAACAGAGCCTAAAATGCTAAATACAGCTGTGACCGGCCGTCCGTCTCTTTGCCAAGAAGATGCATGCTCAATTTACAATTACTTGTTATAAGTTTATGTGTATCGTGAAAGCAACTTGCTCTACTTAAAAGTTCGGTAGACTGTACTAACATTGTGTGACTTCAGCCAGCAGGGAAAAAAAAGAAATTAAATTTGATGTGAACCAAGTAAAAGAAGAATAACTTTAGACAGGGTAAGAAGTATTTTGAATTCCGACCCTCTTCTCCACAACTCCAGCGTGAGTCAACAGCGCCCAGAGGTGCGTGATGAGCTCGCCTCCGTTGGCTAGCATCTTGACGTGACCGGCGGCGTTGTCCGACGGAGCCACAGAGAGAAGCAGCTCTACCCAGAGCTCGGCAAGCAACTTCCACTTCTTCATCGTCGCCGGCATCTTGTGCAGTTCTTCGCAGAGCCTTCTGCCTTCGACCAAGATGTCCTTGTGGCCGTCGATGGGATGGGAATCCGGCACTGCCGGCAGCTTGTCGTACATATCATCCCTGGACCGGCAACCTTGAAGCGATTCACGCGCCCTACGCTGCACGCCTTCCAACAGGAGCTGCGTGTCGTAGCTGTGCTCCGGCAGCAGCTCCGGCGCCGACGACACCAGGTAGGCACAGTAGGAGGACAGCGTGGTTGCCACGAGATGGTCCTGCCTGACGCTTCTATCAGCAGGAGGAGGCGCCGCGCGCTGCGACTTGGAGTCGTAGAGCTCGGTGGCGATGTGCCAGATGAGGATGAGCTGCACGGCGCTCCTCTCCTGCTGACGGATGGGCCGCGGGTAGAGGACGCCCGGCGCGCCATTCTTCTCCAACGCGTGCTCGCCGTGACAGACTCGGGCCAGCCCACTGCGCAGGAACAGGTAGACTGCGTGCTTCACCTCCTCGGGGAGCTTGCGGTGATGCGTCATCCTGCTCTGAACCAGGAACCGCGCCATCGGCTTGGGAAGCGGCAGGCACCGGACGCCGCCGGCGGTGGGCAGGCACGCGACCAGGAGCGAGTACTGCCCGACGGAGTTGTTCCAGTAGCGTATCAGCCTGACGCGGCACATGAGCTTTAGCGCTCGCTCCAAGCCTGGGTGCGTCTGCCACCACGACGGCTCCCGGACGTAGCGGCACAGCATCTTCACCTTGTGCCAGTCGGAGAACACCAGCGTCAGGTACTGGAAGGATTCCAGCATCACGAACAACGCGATCACTATTCTTGTCAGCCAAATGTCGAATCCGGTGGCGACGGAGTTGCCACGGGCGCGGTGGCTGAGCACCGCCGGCGAGAACAGCGTGCACAGGCTTGCCACCAAGACGGCCGCGAAGAGAATCGTGTCCGGAATGAGCGTCTCCCTGGGCGACCGGTACCTTGCGTAGTAGAAATCGAAGAGGAAGCCTAGCTCGACCTCGATGACGCGGTACATCCTCTCGTGGCCGTCGGCGGCGGCGAGGAGGCCAACCTTGACGAAGTCGCGCGTCTTGTTGAAGGACGCCTCGCTGAGCGGGTACCCGCCGAGGCGGCGCCGGAGAAGCTTGAACATGGCGAAGGAAAGGCACAGGTCCTTGAGCCTGCTCGCCGCTGCTTCGTCGCTGTTCGAGCTCAAGAGCCTCCCCTGGCACTCCCATACCTTCTCTAGAGTGACAATAGTCCTATCAAGATTCGATTGGTCGATCGGGTGGTAGTCTCCGTTGCCGTCCTTCTGGTCGGCCTCGCCGACGACCACGTACTTGTAGCCTTTCATGGTGGACGCGTCGTAGTTCCGGCCGCTGTACACGTGCTCTCGCGACATGTAGTCGGCGATGAGCTTGTTCTCGACGGTGAGGACGCTGTCACGGCCGGCCGAGAGAAAGCTCCGGACGCGCATCCCGAGCTTGATGGCGCTCAACGCCCAGAGCAACAAGAGGAGAACTTTCAGCTGGAGTGGCAGAGCGCCAACGTAAGAGACAAGGAGGAAGAGGACATAGACGAGCTGCAGTATCTGGTTGAGGATGGTGCGGGCTTGCTGGTCGGAGTCGTTGAGGCTGTAGGCGGCTATGCCGTCGGCGCAACCGAGGAGGAGGAGGAGGAAGCAGCCCCAGACGACGATGAGCTCGTTGCGTACGAACGCTGACTGCATGAGCCCGATCGTGTAGGAGATGGCCGGGTAGCTCAGCATCAGCGCGCACCAGACGGCGAGACGGAACGCGCCGCTGCGGGTGGCGCGGCGGCCGGAGCCGAGGAGGACCAGCACGGCGAGCAGGCAGCAGCTGATCGTGACGAGGACCTCGATGCGGACGAGTCGGCCCACCGGGCTGGCCGCCCACGTCGTGGCGGCGCGAGTCGCGTTCCGGACGGACATACGCAGCGCGAGCTCCATTAGTTCGTTTCAGGAATTACTCGTGTACGTAGTTGCTCATATTTGTGCAACGGTAGAGTAATGTCAAAGCCATCGGACACTAATTAATTAGCCACACGATTAGTGACAAAAACATCGTTTTAATTCAAATCGATGTGGGTTTCTCTGACAGCGATCGATCGCATATCGAAATCACATTTCATGAATCTGATTAACTGTGTATTTTTTGTGGTTGACACATCTATATAAGACGAAACATATCATCTAGATTAATTGCGATTTTTACTGTGTACTACAACCATGATTGATTCTGGAATTTTGCAATGACTGCGCGTGGTGAATTCAATAATGAACAGGGTTATACATACAAGCACCTTACGTACCCAAAATATTGCATTATTGTTCTTAAAGAACTTCTTGCGTTATTGATTAAGAAGTACAAGTCCTCCCATTCAAATTATAAACATTTCTTTGCGTAATTCTAAGTTTATCTAGACAAAGAGATATCTAAAATACATTCTGAAAAATGTTTTTTATATTATTTGAAAAATTATCTTGAGATACTATATTTTTTAGCGTACAAATTTAGTACCTTGAGGTATAATATACCTTAACCTACCAGAATTTTGTACTAAAATTTTTAGTATCTCAAAATACTAAAATAGAGTTAATACAGTATACAGTTTGATTCGGGTAAATAAGGTGTTGCGTCCTACACCTAATCTAGTAAATCTAGTCAGGGACTAATATATATATCTCGGTAAGGGAAGCCAAGGTTATATGTGGCTCGGTATCAACTTTTTTAAATACCTCAGTATATAGGGGGACATACAAATACACATGGCTAAATCCTACCCCACGAGAGCAGGGTATTACTTCGTATTTTTTGAAGACATGAATCTAGATAATACCATGTCTCTCCCTATGTATATATTTCTTCAATCTCACTTACCACCCCTTTATTTACTACCAATACAAAATATCGACAATCGAGGTACCAAGCAGAGGAGCAATGGGATTTTTATTGAAGATTGATGGATCCTAATTCGAAGATTGCGAAGACAACATTTTTCTCTAGGGTACACATTCAATTTCCATGGATCCCAAAGCTAACGAACTTGGGAGATTATCTTTCTCTTACTCGGATTCAGACCAGCTGGTTGAGGAATTCTCTCAACCGATCCCAGCCAGATAAAATCAAAATCTAATGCAGTCAGATTCAAAACCACTCGTGCATGAAGATGAAGATCAGAAGACTGTTCAAATTGCAACATCAGATAGTCGGAGCAGCACAGTAAGTTTCTTTCTACCGAGAAATGTTTTTGTTACATCTCGTATACTTAGTTGTGGTTTAGATGAGGCTAAACTTTTTACCCCATGCCATATCGGATGTTTGGACACTAATTTGAAGTATTAAACATAAACCAGTAAAAAACTAATTTCATAAATGAGTAGTAATCCACGAGACGAATTTTTAAGCCTAATTAATTTATAATTAGAGTATGTTTACTGTAGCATCACATAGGCTAATAATGGATTAATTAGACTCAATAGATTTGTCTCGTGAATTATTCCAAAATTATAGATAGGTTTTATTAATAGTCTATGTTTACTATTTATAATAAGCGTCCAAATATTCGAATAGGTTTAGTCTCTTGGTCTAAACAACACATCGCCGCATAACAAGAGGCGGAGAAGAAACGAAAGGAGGGAAAGTTGTATGGTTGGCTGAGAAGCACATGGAGGAGGATGGCGTCGGCAAGGTAAGTCCAGCACCTTTTCTCTCCAACCCGACGTATGAGATCCGCTGTGGGCAAATCGGAATACTTTACTATAGTCGAGGGATAAATCGTGCTTAACCTTTTCTTTATAATGGTCTCAGTTTTGAAATTTTCACGCACTTTTCGCTTTTACTTTGCTTATATATCAAAATTAAATTTTCAAACTTAATTTGAAGTTGACTTAATTTGAGTTTTATGAAAGTTTATTTTTCAGCATTGATTTTAGATCACTAAGACTATGTATATAAAATATTTATAAATTATTTTTTATCTATAAATATAACGTCTAACTTTTTTTCATAAAAACCAAAAAATCGCCGCCCTTTGATTAGAGAACAAATGAGGACTGAGAGGTAGTTTGGGCCTACCACGCGTAAATTTCCATGTTGATTGGCAGCTGACCTTCCTAGGCGTTTGGATTGATCGAACGGTAAAAGTTGGATTGAGGCTACTTTGGCGAATGCCACCGGAGTAAAACTTGTTGATCGTTTTTGGCACACATATTTTTTAAACCGTTAAATGAGCTATTTTTTATAAAAAAAATTATATGAAAGTTGTTTTAGAAATTCATATTAATCTATTTTTTAAGTTTATAAAAATTAATCCTCTATTAATCGTATACTAATAATTTTTCTCATTTTTAATGCTTTGATTTAACTAGGGGCCACCGCCAACATTTAACGTGGCCTGATAATCCATGTCATGTCTGACTTTTATGATTGGTACGTACAGCCAAGCGAAATATTTTTTTTTCTCAATCACAAGACTAGTTAAACGTATGCATAACATACGCTTAAAGAAATATATATAGGACAACATCAAATCATTGACATTTAAATAGATTATTGACGTAGATCGATCACTATCAACTTTATTAATAAAGATAAATGAAATATTTTTTAGGGAAACTGAGATCAGTTTATTCAATTACATTAACCTGCTTAACTACAATCCTCGATAAGACGTGTTAAAAGGAATTCTGGGTGGTCTGAAACCCACATTGTATAACCAGAAGGTAAATAATCCACGGCAATAATCCAGTGAAGATGTTAAAAAAGGTGCATCATAAATTCCTATTAAAATTGCACTCATGTATGTGTAATATTCATAATTACCCGGATTTAAATCATGTTATACCTAGAGTTGTATACCTCTACCACCAGGCCAATAATTCCTTCTTTCAAATGCTAGTTTGGATACCAGCAATGTTATCATTATTTAGGAATTACAACTTGGTATTAGATACTAGAAGGTGAAGTATAATTTGTCATTCTAATACTGTCAAGCAATTTTTTATGGACCGTCTCCCGCGGGATTGTGATGTACTACCAATAATAATTATAAAAGAAAAGTATTGCTGTCATCCAACTTAGGGCCCATTTAGTTCCTATTTTTTTTTTCAAAAACATCGTATCAAATTTTAGACATATAAATGAAACATTAACTATAAATAAAATAACTAATTTAGATAACCCACAGTTATAGACCTAGTCTACAATCTCGGGTAGACTTCTAGATGTGACAAGGCTTCGATGAGATTGGCCATGACCTTTAGGCTCGTGGAACTTGCCCTGTTTAGTTCAAAACATAAAATCGAATCTTTAACATTTAAATAGAAAATTAAATATAGATAAAATAGAAAACCAATTGAAGAAATCGTGAGACGAATATTTTGAGCCTAATTAGTCCATCATTAGTCATAAGTGCTACCGTAACTTATAATACTAATAACGGATTAATTACGCTTAAAAGATTTATCTTGTGGCTCGCTAAAATCTGTTTTTCGTTCGTATCTTCCCGTCAAACACGTGACATTTTTTCTAAAAACTTTTTAAACTAAACTCTGACAAACCTACCCTCTCGAGTAGCTACCATGTGGAGTAGGGACCATGTATAGGGTATGTTCCTATGTGTACACGCCAGTTCCTTCGTAATCATCTCGGACGTGGAGATATGCAACCTATCTTTTTTTCTCCTGATTATGCTTATATGTTGAAATTTAAATTTTAATCTTAACTTTGAAGTTAATTTTAAGGTTTTTATCATAGTTTATTTTTTACATTGGCTTTTAGATCATTACAAATACATATATAAAATTTTTATTCGCAAACTATTTTCCGTTTGTAAATATGTTGTTCAGTTTTTTTCATCGCCCCTCATAGTTAGTACTCCCTTCGTGTGCTAACCGTTAGTGCGGTTACCGCATGATAACCACGGATGCCGTAAAAATCACGATGAATTTTGAAAATAAAAATTTGAATTCAAAACCGTGCGATAATCATGGTTTTGCGCAGTTACCGCATGGTTTCACACGGTAACCACGGCTAATGCTTACCGAAACAGCACATGAGAATGCCGGAAACCGTACAAAGTTGCGCTTTTGGCTACGGAAACCGCGGTTATCGCGAGAAAACTGTGGGGATAAGAAGATTTAAAAACAAGAAAAGTTGTGAGATGTCAAATAAAAAAAGAAAACTTTAAAAAATCTGAAAAAATTAAGAAAAATATTTTGTGACTATATTTGCAACATTTAGGACATGCTACAAGGAAAACAAGAATATTTTGATATTTTGACATGACCTTTTCTAAATTCTTGACATTGCAACATATAAACATACAACGTCATATCACCCGTCACCAAATAATTCACATCAATAACAAGTAACAATAACTTCATTTTAATTGTTGCATCACAAATATACATACTACTATTAACACCAAAATTTGGTAAATTCCTGTATTGGATTCGGATAAGGAAATGTGTAATTGCCGATAGAAATTTTATCCAGAAGAGTTTGAATCCGATAGGGAATCGTGAAGACCAAGGCTTGGCGGCGTAAATTTATCTGTTAATTAGAGTTAGTTAGGATTTTATTTTATCTCTAAGAGATTAGAGTCCGATCGGGACTTGTGTGTGTTTTATCTGGTATAATTTAGAGATAGAGTCCGCATAGGACTAGTTTGTTATTTCTTTTTATCTATTAGGAGTTGTATGTCGTATCCAACACGGCCTAGCCTTAACCCGAGGGTATAAATATGTATGCCCGGGGTCATTGTAAATCGTCTACACATCAATTAGATTAACTTCTTTCGGCGCATCACCACCCTCTTGTCCGAGGTTCTCAACTTCGGCGGAACTTGGCACCTGACGTAGGGCTGCATCGTCTCGATCTCCGGTGGAGGGGTAAGTCCATCGTTCTGCCGGACCACGGTAATCGTTCGGTTAGATTAGAACTGTCTCGGTTTGGTCTGATCTTCTAATCTAGCTGTGCGGTTGCTAGTTATGGTATCAGTTTCAACTTAAATCACTTTCGCGTTTTGAGTTGATCTGGTTGACCACTTTGGACGATCTACATGGGTTTGATATTTGCTGTTTGACATATTCAATCTAGTACTGTCTCGGTTCGGTCTGATCTAATAGATTGTGTTTGTCAGATGGTTTATATTAGATCGATGTATTTTGTTCATTGTTCTATCAGAGTACCAGCTGATAGGTTATCAATCATCGGCTCATTGGCTTGATATAATCACCCTTGTTCTCCAACCCCAGTACTCTTCACCTCCAAAATTTAATCTATGAGAATATGACTAAATGGATGATGAATGATTATGAGTATAGGACTATATAGCAATTATTAGAGGTACGTACAGATAGTGCATAATCCATCGCTACCAGCCATACCGAAATTAAAATTATCTATTTGCTGGCCTTGGGTTGATGGCCGACAAACATATATCATTTCAACTAAGAAAATGGCTAGCTATGTACATCCTCTCGTAAAAGAAAAGAAAAAATATATATAACGTCCATTTCATATTATAAACTTTTGTTATTCTAATGCTAACAAATCTATAGGCATATATAAAAGATATTTATTGATCCATAAATAAATCAGGTATAGTCAAAATATCTTATAATATATGCTCACTCATCTTTGGGGTTATGGATGGAAAAAGTCGAACGGCATATTTGTAAATGAAAAAATATAAATAAAATTGTTATATATGTGTTTGTATGATAAAAAACAAAGCTAAAAAATAAACTTCATAAGGAAAACCTTAAAACCAACTCTAAATTTAATGTTGAAAATTTTAAATTTTAGGTTACAACCTTAGGCATAACTCAAGAGATAGGGCTGATGGAACGTAGCACTATATTAGAGTGGTACTATAGCAGAGCATAAACCAGCTATAAACATATTTTAAAGATATAAAAGATGAGAGAATAACAATTAAAAAGCTATAGATTTGTAACCAGCTGCAGCACGGACTCCAAGATGCAATATGTGTATGATATATGGGAACATGTATTAATAATGTAATATATGTTTTATAGGTAACTATTGTATAAATTGACTATTAGATTGACTATAGATAATTTAGAGCTAATTGTTGGCTATACTATTTGAACTTGCTCAAAAGCTACTTGCCCTTTCCGTTTCTAAAAAAGAAAAATACTTGCCGTTTCCAGCTTGCGAGAGGAGATGGAAAGGGAGACAAAATGAATCAGAGCTATGGTGGACAATTCCTGCAATACCAAGGAATACTATAAGAGGAGGCAAGAGGAAATCGAAGCAGGTGGCATCTTAGGATTTCCTTCGGGCAGTTACTTCTTCAACCATCTGGGTCTCAACCGATCGATAACCTGCAGTGATCTGAGGAGGAGCTAGCTTGCAAGGTAACACACATACGCAACCTGTTTACCTTGCACTGTAGCTTCCAATCCTTTTTGTTTGTTATGAGTAATTCTGCAATCTTTTCGTTTCTCCGAAAGACTTTCAAGAATCTCCCTCTCTCTCTCTCTCTCAACTCTGAGCTCTCTCCCTCAGCAAGGTTGCTTGGCGCCTTGGCTTGTTGGTGTCATGTCTCCTTGTACGTCCACCGATTTTCACAAGTGCCGCCATGCCGGTATCAGAATTCAGACCGCATCACCATGTGGTTCTTCCATCCAGCGTGCCGCCACTTTGCCCCTACGGGGTTGTACCCCTGCCACCCCTCGTGATCCCACCACTCCAGCCTGTCGTCCTCCTCTGTGCCGTCCACTTGCTCCGCCGCCATTGGTGCCTAGCGTTGTTGTCTTTGGCCCTCTACTGGAGGTTTGGCGGCAGAGGAAGGAATGAGTGCTCGCCACAGGCTCTCGCGGTAGGCAACCATTGGGTTTTGTTTCTTTTCTTTTTTTTTTTTGGGTTGTTTTTCTCCCTAAGTTGTTCATGTGTTTGTGATTGTTTTGCATCTCCAAGAATTTTGGTCTTCGCCGAGACCGATACTGAATTGCTCAGTCTGGACTATCTTTGAGTGTACTTCAGTCTTAAGTTCTACTATCTCCGTCCCAAAATAACTTTATTTTTCAAATAAAATGGAGAATCAAAACATTGTATAAAAAAATAAAAAATAATCATATTTTTAGACGGAGGCAGTAGATAACTAAAATTTGCCAAAAGATCAAAGACTGGTATTAAATTATTCGGTTTGACCAAACAGCCACTCTTCATTAATCTCAAAATACCTCATCTTTAGCCTTGCATACTCAAAAAAGGTAAAAGAAAAAAAAAAGGTAAAGTGTCCCTCTCTAATAGGTAATTAATTAAGTACTATTAGTAGACTGAGAAGGTAAAAAAAATACTATTAAAGAAATTAAACTTATCGACTTATGGATCGAGCGGAAATAGAAGACAAAACTAAAGTTATTTTGAAATATCATAGCTAGTAGAGATTATGTGGAAGGAAAGAGTCGTTTAGGACATTCCTTGTAGAAGTTTTTATTTTTATGTTTCCATGAACACCGTGTAAGAGCATCCTCATTAGTCAATTCATCTCATCTTTCATACTAAAAATATAAAAATATAAGATGAAGAATAAAAATTAAGTTCTAACAGAACATCTATTCCATAGAGAAAATCCATATTTAAATATTCTCTCTTTATCCTATAAAAAGATATGAAGAATGTCATATATGGATGATCTGCTGGAATATAAATTGTTATGAATGATAAACTATTTTGAATGATCATTCAAATAAAAATATGGATGACTAAATTTAAATAAGTCGTTGAGATGCTCTAAGCATCTAAACGTACTAATGCATTAATTTATCTTATTGTTTTACTGGCAACATAGGTAAGACACGACCTGCATTGAAAATAGTGTAAATGGAGTTTAAATTATTTTATCTCTCTTCTTTGGCTCATGACCACATCACCAAAAAAACTACTAACCTGTACTTTATCTGATAATGGAATTTCCATAAATGGCCTTTGTAATGTTCCGACTAAGGCAGCGCTTGGTTGGCATGTCACGTCACCGCGTGCATATAGTCTAGTTATAAAATAAATTTTAGATTCCGTCAGAAAACTGCGAGACAAATTTTTTGAGTCTAATTAATCCGTTATTAACACATAATTAATCCGTTATTAACACATGTTGGTTGTTGTAGCACTTATGGTTAATCATGTACTAATTAGGGTCAAAAGATTCGTGTCACGACTTCCCTCGTAACTGCATAATTAATTTTAATGTTTATGTATATTTAAAGCTTTATTTAAATATCTAAAAATTCGATACCAAGCTTTTGGAAAAGATTTTAGAAACTAATCCGAGGCTAATAAATAATCCAAGTGACGTACGGTCTTGGTAGTCCCGTCTGCCACCCGTTCTCTTCTCGATCCGAGCAAATACATGCATAGTACAAGTTAGATTGTGTGCGCATCTTCGTCCGTTCATGTTATCAATTTATCAAATATGGTTTTTTTATACCATGCGACCTTTGCTGCCACATGCACCGTTACACCGCAGAAGCTACAGTACCTCTTATATAAAGCGCAGGCTGGGTCGTGTTGGGTTGCGCGGCGCGGCCGAGGGCTGGAGATCCCGGGTGAATTTTAACCGTGCCGCGGGCGAGGCGGACAAACCGTGGGCTTTCAACCCCACGTCCTCCACTGGCCGGGATCCCGCTGTTTTCCGGTGGTGTAGTTGATGCGGGCGTGGGCGCGCGCGCAGCACGCTACTAGTTTATCAAATTGTCCTTGAAGGGCGGCCGGGTGTTTTGCCGTCCAATTGAGGGACTGTTTGCTTGCTTCATCTCACCTGTAGACGTTAATTAGAAAGTACTTAAATATAAAATATAGATTATTAATAAAACTCAGCTCATATTTTAGACTATTTTGCAAGACGAATTTATTGAGCTTAATTAGTTCATGATTAGTGAATATAATGCTATAATAAATATTTACTAATCGTGCCTTAATTAGACTTAAAAAATTTATCTAATGAAATAGCTTTTATTTATATAATTAGTTTTGTTATCTGTTTATATTTAATACTCCTAATTATTCTAAACATCCGATGTAACACGTGATAAAAACAAAAATTCCTACCTGGATTCCGAATATCACAATTAAAAAAAAATTATCTTGAGAGGGGGAGGGCCGGAGGGGATGGGGATAGTTGGATGGGCAAAAGCTTTGCGTGTCCACATGCTCACCTTTTATTTTGTCTCGTCCTTTCTTGTCTCGTCGCTGGCCCAGCCTATCCAGCAATCTCTGTCACTCTTCTCTCTACTCTAGCAGTGTACTACTACTATACTCCAAATTATATTTCCAACGTGCGTGGCGTGCGTCGGCCGCGCACAGCGTGAATGTGACGCATCGATGCGTGGCGACGGTCAGGCTCTGACCCATCCAACCACCCATACATCTTAGGAATATCACATCAAATTTAAATAGAGCGCTAAGGGGCTGATTAGTTTTCAAAAATTTTCGCCGAAAAAATATCCCATAAAATCTTTAAATATCTAAATAGAATATTAAATATAGATAAAACAAACAGCTAATTACACAGTTATATGAGAAATTGTGAGACGAATCTTTTGAGCGTAATTAGTACGTGATTAGCTATAAGTGCTACAGTAATCAACATGCGTTAATGATGGATTAATGGGGTCAAAAGATTCGTCTCGCGGTTTATAGGCCAGCCGTGAAATTCGTTTTTTCATTCGTGTCCAGAAACCTGTTCCGACATCCGATCAAACGTCTGATGTGACATCGAAAAATTTTCGTTTCACCAACTAAACACCCCCTAAATATATATAAACATTAAAAGTAAATAATTACAGGGATGAGACAAATCTTGAGCCTAATTATATATAATTATTCATACAGTAACCAATATGTACTAATGACGGATTAATTAGACTCAATAGATTTGTCTCGCGGTTTTCAGGCGGAATCTGAAATTAGTTCTTTCATTCGTGTCAAAAACCTAAATGAACATCCGATTAAATTTTCGACATGACCTCTTTGTCAAAATTTTTTGCAACTAATCAAGGCCTTATCCAACAGCTGAGAAAACTCGGATGACGTGGCACATCCCAGAATGTGCCCTTTCCTTATATATATATATATACACACTAACTAATTTGTTAGGTTTATTTATTACTATAATATTTAATATTTAATGTATCCCTAGAGTCAAGCAGATAATCTGTGGTAATAATATACTTAACCATCTACATCAGATAGGGCTAGAACTTAGAATATTCTTTTCCATCCCATCTTTTTATTCTTCTTATGTTTATAAGCCAAAATTTAAATTTTTAATCTTAGTTTAAAGTTTATTTTGGATTTTTTTTCGAAATTTAATTTTCAATTTTGACTTTTAAATCGCTAAAAATACGTATATAAAAATTTTATTCATAAATTGTTTTTTATTTGTACATATATCGTTTGACTTTTTCTACTGTAAATACTGAAATGCGACGTGTTTTCCAGCGTTGATCCAGTAGTTTCAATCATTGATATAGATGGCCCACAAATTCAATACTACTGCAATATCAAGCGAGATGGTTTGACTTGCTCTTGATCCAATTTATTTAATTGATTATTGTACATGCATTCTTTTGCAATTAATGCTAACAGTTACGCATTTGTGCTGGTCTCACAACTGATTGCAAACAAGAATCTCCAAATGTTTCAAGGTTGTGTATGCATGCTAACTATAACTTATGGCTATGTGCAGGCTGATTGTGTCAATACACTACAAGGTCTATGGCGACTAGCAATCTGGTTGTGGAGGTTACAAGTGCCGATATCCCCTCAAGCAGCAATACCTCCCCGGCCAACTATTTCGCGGAGGTTTGTTTCAACGGTCAAAATGCCAGGACAGCCATCAAGCAAGATGTTGCTGTATGGAATGAGAGGTTCTGTTTTGATATGAGACAGAGAGACAAGGGTCCTTGTGGTGACCTCATTCTTGAAGCTGCTGTCTACAGCTACGATCAGATCAGCGACTCCAAGTCACTGCTTGGCAAAGTATTGCTGTCTGATGAATATTTTCACCGCCATGGAGCTAACGTTGATCCCGTACAATATCCATTATTGAATAGCACAGGCCATGAGAATGGAAAAGTGCGGCTTAAGCTGTTCCTTATTGATGCCGCTGATAGGATCCTGCTTGAGAGTGAGGGCAATAATGGGCTAAACGACATTTACGACTACCTGTTTAAAAGCAAGGATGGTTATGTCGAAGATGACAATGTCGATCAACATGGTCCAGTTTCCCTGGAGCCTGACGACGCTGCTCCGACAGAGATCAACCCAAATTTCGAGCCTGGAAGGTTGGTCGAGCGAATGCAGCTGCTCTTCGTGCGTGTGATAAAGGCTCGCAAGCTGCCGGATATGGATGCCAATGGCAGCCTTGATCCCTATGTCGAGGTCCAGTTCGGTGCCTTTAACAGGGGCGTCACCAAGTGCTTGAAGAGGAGCAAGAACCCAGAGTGGAAGGAGACTTTTGCCTTCTCCTTCCAGTTCCAGCATGGCCAGACACCCAACCCCGGCGTGGATGTTATAGTCAACGACAAGGATGTGGTTAAAGATGACTTTGTAGGGAAGGTGCACTTCGATCTGAAGGACATTCCAACAAGGTCCCCGGATGATGATGCGCCGCTGGAGCCAACGTGGTATCCACTGCTCGACCAATGCGGGACCAAGTTAGAACAGGCCAGCTTGCTGCTCACGATCTGGATCGGGTCGCAGGCTGATGAAGCGTACCGTGATGTATGGGTCTCATTGTACAGCTCCAAGGTGTACGAGAAGCCAAACCTGTGGTGGCTGCGTGTCACGATTGTTGAGGTTCAGGGTGTTACAGTAAGACACGATGATGGGGCGGCTGCTGACGGCCGCAATGCACAGAGAGACACAGAGTTGCGTTGCAGGGCAAGGCTAGGGAAACAGATCCAGAGAACTAGGGCAGTTACAAAGCAAACGACGACCAGTGGTAGTTACGAATGGAGGTATGAATGGAAACAAGACCTCCTGTTGGTTGCCGCAGAACCATTCTTTGAGGGTGTCCTCGAGCTAGAAGCGGTAATAGATAGTAGTAAGACTGTCATAGGCCAACTCATTTTACCGCTGTCTGCGATCGGTACAAGTGGCGACATGCCAGTGCCAGACCGGTGGTTTGATCTTACAAGGCCTGCTGCGGCAGTACAGCTGGAGGACTCTGTGGACATTGCCAACAGCCGCATGAGAATCTGCCTCAACGTCATTCTGGACGGCAGATACCATATCGTGCACGACTCCCGAGGCTACCTGGACGATACAAGACCCGCTGACAGGGCGCTCTGGAGGGCCCCGATCGGCAGGGTTCATCTCGGAATACTGCGCGCCACTGGTCTCCCGCTTAGAAAGAACAGATCAGCGATGAACCCCTACTGCGTTGCCAAGTACGGCGACAAGTGGGTTCGGACTCGCACCGTCCTCGACGACGGCGGCGCGGAGCATGTATTCAATGAGCAGCACACGTGGAGCGTGTACGACATTGCCACCGTGCTCACCGTGGGCGTCTTTGACCACTGCCCCGACGCCCCCCATAGGGAGATCGGCAAGGTACGGATCCATCTGTCTTCCCTCGAGAGGGGCCGTATATACGCACACTCGTACCGGCTTATCATCCTGGAACGAGATGGGGTCAAGAGAACCGGCGAGCTGCAGCTAGCGGTGAAGCTGTCGTGTGGCATCGCCCTCCTGCGCACGTACGCACGGCCCGTTCTGCCCAGGATGCACTACACGCACCCCCTGTCGGCTACGGAGAACGAGGAGCTCCGGTCGGGGGCAGCTAACGTGATGGCCCTCCGGTTCGGCCGGGCCGAGCCACCCCTCAGGAGCGAGGTTGTGGCGTGCATGTGCAGCGCCGCCGCAAGCGGCTACCACCACTGGTCCCTCAGGAAGAGCAAAGCGAACTTCCACCGGCTCGTGCAGCTGGCGTCCCCATTCGTTTCTCTGTTCCATGGCGTGGAGAGCGTGAGGTCATGGAGGGATCCTGCTGCCACCTTGCTTGCCCTGGCCATCTTTTTCGTAGCCCTGTGGTTCCATGATCTAGTGCCTACGATGCTGTTCCTCTGTGTCGTCTTCAAGGGCGTGTGGAACTACCGGTTCAGACCAACACTACCCCCATACGTTGACTACCGTGTTTCTTATTTAGATGTTGTGCATCCAGATGAGCTTGATGAGGAATTCGATACTTTCAAGTCAAGTCGGGAAGCTAATCTGCTAAGAATGAGGTATGACAGGCTGAGGATGATTTCCGGCAGGGTTCAAACTGTTGTGGGTGATATAGCATCTCAGGGGGAGAAGATCCGGTCATTGCTAAGCTGGAGGGATCCTAGAGCAACTGCAATCTTTCAGCTCTTCCTTCTCACGGCGGCGGTTGTTGTGTATCTTGCACCAAAGAAGCTTCTCGTGGGACTAGCAGGGCTTTACATAATGAGGCCTCCAAGGTATCGAGAGAAGAATACACCGTCCACGATCGCCAGCTTCATTTCTCGATTGCCGAGCAACAGAGATAATCTCATGTAAGGTCGAGATTTCTCGTTTGAATAATGGACGATTTGAATTAAGATAATCGATCTTAAATGCACTATGATTTTTCTGATAGATCGGCCCAGCTCACGCTGCATACACCTAATTTATAGGTAATTTTACCAACATAATTTAAGACGGTACTAATGTTACAACGTTTACAAGCATGCACTTTCTCGAGAGTAATAAAATTGTCCTCTACTTCTCGGTACACATTGTTGTACTGTTGTGTTTGAATTGTACCACTTTATGTGTTTGTAAACTTACATGCTACAGTAGTTGTTTTTTATGTCACCTTGTGGATGTGCTTGCTTATGCGAAGAGCTGCTTTTTATACCAGTCTTTGGTGCTGTGGATGCACGTGCCTGTGCATGTGCGGCTACGCGCATTTGTACCGGCTAGGCTATTTCTGGTTTGAAAAATCAATGGTTTTAGTACAGAACCTATCGGTGGTATGTGGTGCTTAGAAATTTCAAACCAGAATTTTCAAACTAAATGTGAATTAAATTCTCGTCCAGCACCAACTGGGATACACAAATAATAAAGTTGACATACTGTTTTGACGTCAAAATGTGAACATCGATGTGTCACACACGTAGGTCTGGGAGTCAATTTTAGACAGCTCTAGTGCAGTACCTAAATCATAGAATGCGCGGGCGTACCAATCAGTTTGGTCCTGCAACTGACAAGATAAGCAGTAAAACAAGACGATCGGCTATCGAGCCGATAGATGAATAAATATCCAGCTGATCAGATGTTGATGCTGCAACGGTTAGCTGATAGGATAAACGATCGGCTGTGCAAAGCTTGGATCGGCTAGTAACTAAACATTAGACAAATGTAATCCGCCAAGTTACTCATTAATCTTAGTCGATCGGACGAGCCCCTATAACCAAATCGAATTAGACGTGTAGAGATTAGACTTAACCAAGATAGTATGCAGTTGAGCACGATATGATTATAGGAAACATGAAGATCGATAAGGTTAATAAATAAACCGACGAATTACTTGGAATAAATAATGAATCATGTGTTGTGATCAGCTAAAACCAATTTGCATGTAATTCACAAGCCGATGCAACATAAATAATTGCCAATCTAACTAAATCAAGCCGATTGGTATTGGTACAGAAATAATGTAGTAAAGCAATCAGCTACTCTATTGATGTAAATATGATAAGCATGTAGATCGGCAAAAATCATCGGCTATAAATGGCTGACAAACAACCAAGATCTATAAAATATCTAGCCTAGATTGCTAAGAATAATTATAGAAGATCGGACCCAACCGAGACAGTTCAAGATTACGTCTAGCAATATTAGGCTAGATACTAAACAGATCTAGATTGCTATCTAGCCGATGAGCCGATGACTAATAACTTATTGGCTGGTACTCCGATAAAACAATGAACAAATATATCGATCTGATATAAACCATCTGATAAATGCAATCTACTAGATCAGACCGAACCGAGATAGTACTAGATTGAATATGTCAAATAGCAAATATCAAACTAACGTAGATCGTCCAAAGTGGTCGACCAGATGAACTTAAAACACGAACGTGATCTAAGCTGAAACTGATACGATAACTAGTAATCGCACAATTAGATTAGAAGATCAGACCAAATCGAGATAGTTCTAATCTATCCAAATGATTACTGTGGTCCGGTGAAACGATGGACTTACCCCACCGTCGGAGATCGAAGCGATGCAGCTTGCGTCAGGTGCCAAGCTTCGCCGAAGTTGAAACCTCGGTTAGGAGGGTGGCGATGCGCCGAAAGTAGTTGATCTAATTGATGTGTAGATGATTTATAAGAACCCCGGGCATACATATTTATACCCTTGGGTGGAGGCTAGGCCGTGTTAGACACGACATATAACTCCTCACAGATGAAAAGAAATAACAAACTCCTTTGTAGATTCTATCTCTAACACACAAGTCTCGATTGGATTCTAACTCTCTTAGAGATAAAGGAAAAATCTAAACTAACTCTAGCTAATAGATAAAATTAAATTACACGGGCTCTGGTTATTACCGAATCTATATGTAACATTCTAGGCCCAATCGGACTTTATTTCTTTTCCGATCCATACTCCATCGGCTGAATCCGAGTCGTACTTCGCCCGGTCTTCTATCCGATTGCCCTATTTCCTGTCCGATTCGGTCTTTAATCATAGATTAATCCATAGTGACGATTTGCTAAAATCTGGCGTTAACACATATAATTGCACGTCTTAGAGACAAATAAAAAGTCTTTCGAATATAGAGGAAAATGATAAAAAAAACTAAACTAGTTTCGATCATGCGAAGTGGCGACTCCAATCCACATGAAGTCTCCACGGTAGGGTGAATCCTAGCCCTGCGAATTTCCTCCATCTAACTCCAACTCTAGTGGAGGAAAATTGAGCAAAGCTGAGTACTAACCATGGTACTCAGCAAGTCACGACCAACGGGAATGTACGGATGCAATTCGACATCAAGGGAGGCCTGGGTCAATTTACATAAAGCGGCAATGCAAAAAGTAAACAGTTAAATACATTAAAAACCACATAGGCCTAAACCATATCACTATGGGTCCATGTATTGATCAAACGTTTAAAAATTTTAATTCTATCCATCAAATCCGGTCAATGCCGTTGGATGATAATTTAAAGGCATGCACGCAAGTCAAAAATCCCATACACGCCCCCTCCCCCAAGCCCCCATGCATTATGCGTGTGTTTGATGAAAGAGAAAAAAATCAAACGTTTGATCACCAGCAAAAGTGAATCACTATTAGGCTTCAAACGGGTTACACAAGCGTGTGTTTTGCTATTTCGGCTTTCGTCTCCGGCAGTGGCAGCGTTTGGACGGCTCGCCCCCAACGCCCCGTCTTCGAATTCGAAACCGAGCGAACGACATCAGCGAAACATGGACGTGGGCCGTGAAAGAGTATATCAAGGCATAGAGATATGTGTTCTCTCAACTAAACGTTGATCGACTCGTATCTCCTACCGGCGGATATCCTAAGGGCTATCCTCTGGTACCCTGGCCTTACGCTATTGCTAGATTCCATTGCTGCAGGATTCCCTATCGGGTGTCCCTTGTCCCCAAGCACAGCGGCCTTCAGATGTCGATCTCTTCGTTGCACTCCGAGTACTGAGATATCTCCCCCCAACAGGAGTTGTTTCTCCGTTCCATTTCAGATATTATGAATTGAACTTTCAGGAAATCCATACACCCTGGGAGGTGAAACAGAGTGAGCAGAGCCCTCGTGAGGGAGAACAGGCGATTTAAAAAATAAACCTAGAAAGTGGAAGCTGAGACTTTCGGTAGTTCTGGTGAAGGGCTTTGGAACTTCCAGCCCTCGGAAGTTCCGTTGATCTTCGGAACTTTTGACAGCACCAGATCTAGAACGAGAAATGAGTAGATCTAGCTAACCAAACTTTAAAAAAAAACAAACCACATTTAAGCTTTGCACAATCAGCAACTAGAGTACGCGCGACAACCAAAAGCAAAGCTTAAATCACAAGTTATAGAGATTTCACCATAAGTGTAGACGGAGACTTTTTACCGAAGTTCCAATCCTTGAGGGGACTGTACTCTCCGTTGAGAAGCTCAAACTTAAGCCGGGTTCCTCAACCCTTTTCTCGGGGTTGCACTTGTCTACTCCCCTCACTCGAGGTGTCTCTTCCCATTCGAGACCCAACCTTCACAAACATTTTCCCGGCGAACCACAAGAACTTTGGCGGCTCTAGAAACGACACCTAGCCGTCTAGGTGTCCTCAATCATCAAGAGTAATAAGCTAGCAAAGAGATCTTAGGGATGAAGTTAGTGCTCAAAAAATTTCTTACGAAGTCAACACCAAGCACTCAAACCAACTCAAACCAACCAACTCTCTCACACACAAAATCCAAATCCCTTAGATCTGTGGAGAGGAGGAAGTGAGAAAGCAAGACTCAAAGTGAATATCTAGAAATCAAGCCACGGGCCAAGAGGATGAACAATGGGAGCAACAACCCTAGCTTTTGGGGTTGGGGGGTATTTATACCCCCCTCTCAATTTCTGCCCATTGGGGCAATAGATTCTCTTTTCAGAACTTCTGGAGGTCTCTTTCGGAACTTCCGGTCAGTTCAAAATAACAACCCCCAACACTTAGGAAATTCAAAGTCAACAGCGAAAAGTCAAGTCAACGGATGTTCCGGTCAGTATGTTCGGAACTTCCGTGAATCATACAGAACCGATTTTGGCTTCTTCGGAACTTCCGAAGGTCTCCTTCGAAATTTCCGCGAATCATACATAACCGATTCTAGCTTCTTCGGAAGTTCCGAAGGTCTGCTTTGGAACTTCCGTGAATCATACAGAACCGATTCTGGCTTCTTCGGATGTTCCGACAGTACCTTCGGAACTTCCGAAAATTCCAGCACAACTTCAAAAAGATAGCAAAAGATGCGCTTCAAAAATATTTCCGAGCATCAGATTCATTCCTAGATTTTATTTGTGCACTCCTCTTTGTAGTACGCCATTCCTAGTTGACTCAAATTCAAAGTAAATACATACGCCAACACGAATATACTGATTTTTCTTCTCTTTTCACGTGAGCGGCGCAACAACAACTTTTCATGAGAACTATTTATACCTTCACATTCTCACACACATCATTAGTCCTCATCATTTGATTATCATTAATCACCAAAACAAATTAGGACCTAGATACACTTTCAGACCGCGTGGCGGCATTGCTAGCATGGGTGAAGTCTGACACAATTGCCCAGCGCACTCTACCCCCACACCGACGTCGCAAGCTACCTCGACGGCTCGGCGTTCCGCCAGTCCGGCAAACAACGTCACCATCATGCATGCGTCAGTCGTCCGGCGTGACATCCCCGCGATAGAGGAGGACGTACGCCACAAGCTGCGGCACCACGGACTTGGTAGGGGACACCCGGCCCGCATTGGCGTCGGCGCCGTAATCCGAGACGCCCCTGGCTGGCGCCACCCGCACCGTGCCGCGCCGTCAGCACCGAGAGCGACCGGCTGGGAGGTGATGGTTATGGAATGGCGGCGACGAAAGGTCTCCTCCCCCATGGAACGGCGGTATGCTGATGCACCGACAACCATGGCGGCACCGGCAGGCGGCCCAGCAGCCGCTAATGGCCCAGGTACACACCCAGCCCGGCAACTTGATTTCATGCTTTTGGGCTTTTGTGTCGGGTCGTGCCGAGCAGTCCAATTTTTTAAAATTTTGATTTTATTTATTAAATAATTTACAAATTTAATTTTTCATTTCAAAAAATCAGAAAACTAACCTCCTTGCGCCCTCGGTGATGTGGCAAACGGCCAATCGATCGCAAGCAACGGTTGTAAACGGTGAATTTTGCATTTAAGCCACCGCAACCGAGGGGAATGAAGCCCCCTCGAGTCCACAGTCCCAGAGCCGGTCCGCCGCCCTCCTAGCCGCCAGCGCACGAACGAAGAAGAAAGAACGGAGGAAAGAGAAAGAAGGAGAAAAAAAAGATTGAGGAGAGGGTTTTTATTTTTCTTTCTCTATTTAACTGACAAGTGGATTCTCAAGCTTACTAGGATGGGGCTCGTAAGCAAAACCATCTCTCCATACTGCCCAAAGACCTATATTAGATGAGATTCACAAGTTTAGGGTCCAATATTTCTGGTATTAGAGTTTATGGACGATTTCAAAACTTGGTGTTAACATAAGGGACCTAGAGTGAACTTATTCCGTTGGATAAATTTGTCGGTCTAATATTTGGACCGTCTCTTTCTAGGACATGGTTTTTATGGGCCATCCCATCCGTGGCCGTATTTTGATAAGTTGTCTACTTTCGTTATTACCGAAAGTATCTCTTTCAGAGATAAGGTTTTCTATTCTTATGGACAATTTTGTTCGCGTCTCTAGGCTGCCTCAAACTGTAAATAGAGAAGCAGAATGCCATTATTACACAATCTTTGATTATAAAGAGAGAGCTCAATCCTATATCTTGTGTCTTTGTCTTATTTGTGGTGTGATTGATCGGAAATGGATACAGGCATCTACATCCTCATCTTATGCGGGAGGGAAGGGAGTGGATCTGAGCGATCCGTCAACGTGCCCGTTCTGCAAATAGGGGTGGGAATACGCCAAGACCCGTGGGTTATTTCGTAACCCTATTTAATTTTTAAAAAAATTTAGCTCAAAACTCTGTACAATTTTATTTTTAACCCGTTTTAAACCCAACCCTTAAATTTTGTAGCCAAAATAGTTAATCCATTACCACCCCTGTATACAATACATTATCATCACGCTCTACGGTTGGGCCAGCGTTCACGGTCTGCAACATCTGCTTACTCGTCACCATGATCGACTCATCATTGCATTGCATTGAGTCTTGCTACGAGAATCAGTCTATGGTAAAATTATTGATTGCAAGTAGTATATTGATTAGGTTTTCTTTGTTTTCTCTATGAAATTGATGATATTTTTCAGCTGAAATCATTTAGTATCTCAAAATATTGTTTGAAGTTGTCATATTTTTAAATTCAAATTCAAACTGTTCAAAAAATATTGTATAAAAAATGAATAAATTAAAAGTTACAGATATTGATAATTTATACAACTTTGTTGTTGATGACTTTTTTAGTTGAAACCATTTAGTATTTGGAAATATTGTTTGAAGTTGTCATATTTTTAAATTTAAATTCAAATTGTTTAAAAAATATTATATAACAAAAAGAACAAAGTAAAAGTTATAGATCTTGATGATTTATACAACATTGTTGTTGACAATTTTTTATTTGAAATCATTTACTACCTGAGTGAGGGCAAAGGCCTAAGGGTTAATAGAATTAATAGAATACTTATACCAACAAAATACAATTTCTTTCTCGGAAGCCAATCTCCAAAAAAACTATGATGTTAAACGTGTTGGGCCTAGTGTTAATTCAGGATGGGTGACCTACCGAGAAGATCTCGACGCACGAGTGACGATAAAGGCCTGTCAAAGATGACGAGCTAACCAAAAAAAACGAAATTTATTTATTTTTGATTATATTCATCTGTGACGGACTATAGTTTAGGCCCGTCATATATGAGGGTCATCCGTGACAGGAGGGTCATCCGTGACAGGCTTTTGTGTTGGCCGATTGAGATGTGTTATCCACGACGGACGGATATCCGATTGAGATATTATTTCACACCACTAACTTTTGCTTAGTGACAGGGACACTGTCCCCGATAGAGATGATACATTAAGCCAGTTTGAGATAATTGATCCTATTCTAGTGGGTGAAAGGATAGGTAAGGATAATTTTTTTAAAAAAGCGATTGATTGAACAAGTAATGTTTTGAAAATGTTAAAAATACTTGTATTGTAAAATAAGATTTAAATACTAAAAATGCTTATAATTTAAACAGATATTGGTTTATCGTCTTCGCAGACATCACTTGGCCACCAGTGTGGAAGACAATGGAGAGGAGTTTGGGGTAGGTGGAGGAGGTTTGGAGTTGGCCGGCGTAGCCGGCACTGCTGTCACCTGCTTGTCGTGCTCAAGAGTTCAAGGCGATGGAAGAGGACGGGGAGCTCCCATTCAAGGCGCATGGACGATATACAGAAGATTGTCTAATTTTTTTATATAGTTATTTAATGGTATCTAATAAAAGTTTAAAAAACTATTTTAGAAATGTGAGATGATAGACTTAAAACAGTTCGAAAAGATGTACGCGTAAAAACCAAAAATAATTTGCACCATAGCATCCATAATGAACGCAGCTGATGGCACGACTTATCGCTACTTGCTAGTGGATTCATTTTTGAAGAATCCAAGGAGCTAAAAGTGGACAAAACAATAAAAAAAACAATCATATGAACACACTGAACTTTGGGATGGCATCAATTCATTGGAAAGCAAATCTGAAGTCACTCTAAGTAATATCCCTTAAAGGGTCA
The DNA here is from genome assembly GCF_000231095.2 of Oryza brachyantha. NCBI lineage: Eukaryota > Viridiplantae > Streptophyta > Magnoliopsida > Poales > Poaceae > Oryza > Oryza brachyantha. The sequence goes on from NC_023174.2 coordinate 3,296,373, forward strand.
TGAACGGGCCGGATGATGAATGTAGGGTCAATTGTTGCACCAACCACGGTGGCTTAAGAAACAAGATGACCCTAGTCCCTATGTGTGCCGAGTATATATTGCATATGTATCTCTTTACTCTCCAGCTTAGAATAATTTTAGGCCTAGCTAAATACCTAGTAAAAAATTACATGAATGTTCATCTACCTTGAGAGAATTGAGCCACTTGAACACTGAATGGCACACTGACTTTGCTTTGTAAGACTTTATAGCATTGCCTAGATTTATATGGATGTTAATAAATATATATATATATATATATATATATATATATAATATACATTCATCAATTGATGAATTTATGTAAAGTTAAAAGGTTTTTACAATATAGAACGGAGGGAATTATATCTCCTCACTTGAGCACGGTGTATGCCATCTATACTTGTGCTATATTTTCTTGGATTATTAGTATAGCATTCCAGACTGGCTGATTGATAAATCAGCATGCAACTCAAGCAAAACCACTCACCAGTGGTTGAGCCAACGACAGTCGAGCCTAAATGACTAATAGTGATTTTTGGTGCCCAACAATTTTTTTCCACACGTCGATAGCAACCGACAGCATAGGTGACTGTTGAGTCACCACGACAAAGCCTAGTGAACATACGACCGACCTGATAGGTGGATACGCTATGTGAGAGATCAATTGGGGTTTTACGAGAAAACAGTTTAATATTTAAATTTGAACTTGTGTAATATCCGATTGTTCCAATCAAAAACATATGATAGGTTCACTTAATTCCATCCCATACTTTCAACCAAACAAAAAATAAGGTATAACTTATCCCTCTCACTAAATAGGAAAATAGAATCAACTCATCCTGCAAACTATAGATACTGCAAACTATAGATAGATCCAACCCATCTCACCTAGTCCACGAATCAAACACATCCATCTGTAATGATTTTTATTTGATAATCCTTATATATTTGGATTGAACAACAAAGACATGATGTAACCTCGTGACTCTAGCTAGTACTCCACCTGACACTCAGATGATCTGCTACCGCTCTCCCACTTCAACCACCTAGGCTGCGTTCGGTAGGAGGGAGTGATAAGTTAACTTACCCAACGCAAAAAACATAGTAATAGATTAGTACATAATTAATTAATTATTAATTATTAAAAATATAAAATAGATTAATATGATTTTGTAAAACAACTTTACTATAGAATTTTTTTTTAAAAAAATACACCGCTTAGCAGTCCAAAAAACATACATACAGAAAACGAAAGAGTTAAAATTAACTTACAGTCGGGGTGAACGCGGCCCTAATGCCCTCTCCCGTTCTCTCCTTGATGACTCACCTGTCCTTTCACCACCATCACATCCCTGTCCCTCTCCTTAGCTACCCGCTTCTCCCCTCAAGTCATAAGCATTGGGATCTGTCTAACATCTCTATCCTTAGCAATGGTTCCTAGGCCTATAATCCAGCTCAACTCATACTAGCTTTTCTTATTTTGAACACTCGAATTTCTATTTTTAAAAATAGACTCTACTAAACCTTGTTTTGAAAACTGTACCATTTAGCCAAGCATGTCTAGTTGGCCTAGCAAGAGTTGATGTGGTAAAACTCTTGCTATATAACACAAGATATCATAGTGTGATAGTGTTATCTTGGCATGTCAGAGGGGATGGTGTAATCGAATTAGGCAGATTTGGAAACAAGCACTAAATACTTATATTATTTAGAGAATATTATTGTTGAGAATGTAATAACTTGAAGTCGAAACGCTTCACTTGTTGATGGGATCAAACTTCCAAATGGCATGAACAGAGTCCGGCTCCGAATTATATATGCCTACGACTGTGCCTTCCCTGACATGTCCGTTGATGCCGTTGAGAGTCCTGGAGATGTCCCTGAGCAGCCTCACCTCGCAGTAGCCGCCGGGGAGCCGCGCGCCCAGCGACCACAGCATCGACAGCTTCACGACGCCGCCGCCGCCGCCGCCATCGCCGCCGGCGTAGCGAGCCATCTCCAGCCGGTTGCTCCTTTCGTCGAGCAGCACGGCGGCCTGCTTGGTGCGGACGTTCACGAGGGCGAACGCCCTGCGCCCCTGCTCATCCGCCACTCTCCCCACGGCGTCGTAGTCCTGGATCCACTGCTGCATATACTCATATGTACATGTGTGCAAGCATTTGCAACCACAAGAAAATAGAGAGTGCAAATCAGGACAGGCCGATCCAGATGCTCAACACAAAGTGAAAAATACAAGGAGCACAGAATATATGCTTCGTCACTCCGTTTACTCTGTCACGGTTGATTAATACTGTTTTAACTTTGACAATTAATAACCTTACGATTAGTTGATGACGTTGTATGGTTTATAAATTTATACATCACGTATTACTAATATAACGATTTTTTTAGTATACACATCATTTTTCTACAAAGGACAAGCGGCCAGAGTTATCACTAATAAATACTAGTTAGCGACAATTTTTTAAAACTAGAAAAAGTATTAAAAACACATCAGGTTTTTTTTCAAAAACAAAATAATAATAAAACTGAAATTGTTGTAGGCCGCGTTCATTTGGAGAGCTGACAAGTTAACTTATCTCGGTGTGAAAAACGTAATAATTAATTATTAACTATTAAAAAAATATAAAATAGATTAATATGATTTTTTTAAAATAACTTAATTTTCTATAGAAATCTTTTGCAAAAAAATACACCGTTTAAAACAAGACGGATAAGTTAACTTCCATTATTACTGCACTGCACCAGATCATCAGTTCATAATTAAAGAGTCCGTAATTAACTAATCATCGTAGCACTAGCTGATCCGCGGCTCTAGGAGGTCGACGGGAGCAATCTTCCAGACGGCATGAACAGAAGCTGGCTCCGACGTGTAGATCCCGACGACGGTGCCCGGCTTGACATGGCCGTTGATGCCGTTGAGGGTGTACCTGACGTCCCTGAGCATTCTGATCTCCCTGAACCCGCCGCCGTCGTCGTCGTCGCCGGCGGCGAGTGGGCGGCCCAGCGACCAGAGCATCGGGACCTCGACGGCGACATGGCCGCTGTAGGGAGCCAGCCCGAGCTGCTTGCTTCTATCCGCGACGATGGCCTGCCCCGTGGTTCTGTTCACCAGCGCGAACGCCGGCCGCTCCTCGTCGTCGGTCAGCTTCCCCACGGCGTCGCTCTCCTGGAACCAGTGCTGTCCGTGTTCGATCGATCGGTCGTGTGGTGCGCAGGCATTAATTATTGCCAGATTAATTGCACGCAAGAACAAATATATACAGCTATCACATGTACGATTTCTTGAAAAAAAATGGTATGATTTGTTGAGCTGCAACTAATCAAAGGACCAATTTTTGCTACTCCTATCAACAATGAAGAAGAGCCAGGATAGATTGGGGGCAAAATTAAGCAACAAATTAAAAGTCAAAAATACGCAAACAGACGTACTAATCAAGATAGATGATGCTTGGTATATAGAGTACCTGAGACTCGTCGTTGGAATCGGCAGGGACGAGAAGCACCTTGTCGCCACGGACGGCCATGTTCAAGCCTGTATCCCCCTTGCAGTATATCCTCATCGGCTGTCCCCCTAGCATGATATATGCTCGTTCTTCGGTTGATCTTCCTCGCCTTAATTGCTGGAGCGAGCCCTAATTACGCTCCAGCGCTCAAGTAATAAGCCCTCGAGCTCTGCTGTGTGGTGTGATATTTGACATTAATTTCAGAGACGCTCCCAAGGGCTCACCCTCTCCCTACTATATATGCTTCCACTTGGCGCATGGGATGGATCGATGCCCAGCTAGCTGGCCAAACGTCGTCATTCATAGTTAATTTGACCCTCTCCGAACGTCCTTTTGTAATGTGTGCCTTAGATTAGGCAGCTACTAGCACTGTCCTTAAAAAAACTGTTTTTTTTATGAAAATAGAGGCACAACATAGCACTGTCCTAAAAAAACTGTTTTTTTTTTGAAAATAGAGACACAGATTTAATGTGGGATGATTACAATACAGTAAAAATATAATATGTAGTCGCATCCTACCTACACAATTTACAAGAGATATACAAAGGAGAGTTCTAACAGTAGAAGACTACGAGTCCTATCAGAAAAACTCTACAAGTTCTAAATAAAAAAAAGACTCAGAGTCATATTAGAAAAACAATAACATAATCCAAATATATTATAAATTATAATTCGGATCATATCTCTAACAATGTCCACCTTAAGACAAATTCTCTTGTAGCATAAAAATAATCAATCATCTAACACCGCATGTAGATAAAATCACCTTACAGTAAATAGTCTTTTGGACTATACTGAGCAAGAACCAAACTTGAGAACAACGACAATCTCTGTTGTTTTGAACATGAGCAAAATACCATATTTCAAACTTGCTATGAGAATAAAATCATAAATATGTTGGTATAAATTGATGGAACCCAACAGAGATGTGGACCAAAACGAAATACTTTAATTTTCTAATAAACATCATGATAAATTGGTTGTGTTTTTATAGCAGTTTCACTGGAATCACGTGAACATGATCAGAATAGGAACAATGAATCATACTTCAAATTTGTCTTGGGATTAAATCTTGAATCTGCAAGAACGAATTGGTATAATACTAACAGAGACGCGAAATGAAGTACTGAATTCTCCTTGGTAGATTAGTTTGGATTGACATAACTATTTCACCCAAAACAATTGATCAAAGTGATAAATAGGAACAATGGAAATCTCCTCTTAGTAAATTGCACTTTTTTCCCATGTAAAAACTGAACAAATCTTATCTAAACCTGACATATGCCGAAATTGATCCTGCCATAAAATTTCTCAATGTATAATTTAGTGAAAGACTTGTTGGAGAAAAAAATTACAGATAAAAAATATGATATGTCAATAAAGAAAGAAGAGCTTCATGGTACAAACAGCGTGTGGCTGTAAAAAATATATGATAGGTTGAAAAGATAAAGAAACCTTCTTTATACAAAGATAAAGAAACCTTCTTTATCTTCCTCGGGGAATTGATCTGATCAGAATTGAAAACGATCAGATTTTCCTTAAAGCAGTTGCAGTACTAGGGGATGCCTTGTTGCACTGCTGTGCCTGTACCTACAGACGTAAAGCTGCTGTGATTATCGACGGGCGTGACCAAGACATCGGGCCCACAGAAGAGGATATGATTTGATGAGAAACGCCGACGACCGGTGCAGCCTACTACTATCTCTTAGGCTCTCGTACCACTGCTTCAAAATAGAGACAACAGAGACACAATCTAAGTTGAAAATATTTACGGAAAAAACTATGGAAACCAACCAATAATAGAAGAGTTGTCGCACTGTTCTGCTGTGTGTCTATTTTTCTAACATTTTTGCCTTTAATTAGGCAGCTAGTTACTATCTGTAATAGTTTTTTTTTGGATTTTAGTCTAACCATAGTGTAGTTATAATTATATTGTAATTTGTATTCAGTTATAATGTATTTACCAACATGCAATATTTACCTTTTGTTATCCTAAAATCTAATAATTTCATAAATTCAGAATTAATATAAAGTTGTGCACATCTTGAACTCTCAAAATATAGTATTTCAGCAATTTAATTTTAAATCTCAAAATTAATAGCTGGCTAATTGTAATTGACTTAGAAATTGAAATAAATCTTAGACTCTCAATTTAGGATTTATTAATTTAATGCTGAAATCCAAAATTAAAACCTAGTAAGTTGTAATTGATATCGAGGTGGATTTACGCTACTCTAATTTAAAAAATGACATATATATATATATTATAAAATTGTAATTTTAATAAATAACAATTGTTCATACATTATAGTAGGGGATGGATCCTCTTTAGTTACTGTTGTGCAGTAACAACAGCTAATATATGGATCTATACGATACTATAGAGCCCACATGTCCATTACAGTCTGTATTAAGAGCATCTACAGCAGCTCGTCTGAAACTCATTCCCTATATCTCCAAATCAGAAATACCCCTAAAAATTGCTCTCATTTATCTCTTCACTCTACAACAGATCTGTATATCTCATTCGCTATTTTTTTTTCTCCCATATTATTTTTGAGTACTTTTTTGGTGGATGACCGTACAGGAGATGCCGCCATGACCAACGGAGGAGGACGAGACATTGGCAGCCACTACCCAGGAATTTTCACGGCGCCTATGGCCGGCACTACGGGAGGGGTTAGTGCGGATGTGTCTGCATGTGTGAAAAAACCGGTAACCCGGAGCACAAGGACTGACTGATTGATAGCTATATTTTGAAATGGAGAAAGTTAATAAACAATACACAAAATAATTGGGGTGATTGTATTTATAAATAAAAAAATAATTTATGAATAAAACTTTTATATATATGTGTATTTTTTTATCGATCAAAAAGTCAAGCCTACAAAATAAATTTTGGTGAAAAAAATCTTAAAATCAACTCCAAATTTAAAATTAAAATTTTAAATTTTAGCTTATAAACATAAACATAAGCGAAAAAATAGGAATAGATATATGATGAAGTCTATTCTCTACCCCTATAGATGGGATGGACTAGGTAGGCCGCTGAAATGGTTTAGAGGTCCTATTGGAGGGTTTTTTTTACGATTACTAAATTTAACAACATGGTATATTATAGGGTTTTACCGAAGATACTCTAGCCACTCGTATATGTAATTAGCTTATGTTATCTATACAGGGAGCGGGTATTCTGTGCGTCACAATCTCTGTCAAGCCGAAAATAAAATTTGTACAAGGACAGTGCAAAATTATTAAGGACTAAGATGGGGGGCAGTCTCACTGGTTCAACTTTACAATTCTTTGGATTATTTCCACTGACAGGACATATTTTTTAAAGAGAGACACGTGACATATATATGGTACAGTCTTGGTCAAGTAAATTAAACACTTCTGGTCAGTTAAACCGTCTTTGTCCGGAGTAGGTGTATGCGACCTAAATATTTTAAAAAGATTTTAAAAATTGCTAATAGTGATTTAGTTATTATAAGTTCATACACAAATATACAAGCTAGATTGGATCAAACAAAATAATAAAATCAGATAGTACCTACCACTACTTAAAAAACGAATTTCATAAACAGCTTTTCACCAAATTTCAAGTGGACGGCTAAAGAGCCCGCCTACAATGATGTCAATCACGAGGGGGACAGCCTGCATGCGAGAACTTATTGATGGGCCAATAAGAGGACCGGCTAAAAAATAATGGCATTATTACACGGGAACATTGTCGATGTCAAAACGTGATCGATGATGTGTCACACACGAATGAATAGTCTTTTCTGAGAACGCTCCAGTGCATGACCTAAATTCTTAGAATACACGGGCATGCCAGTTAGTTTGATCCTGCAACTGATAAGATGAAGGATCAAACAAGCCGATCGGCTATCGAGCCGATAGGGAACTGAGAGACCAGCGGTTGATGTAGTAATGTTTAGCCGATAGGCTGAATAATCGGTCATTGAAAGCTTGGATCGGCTGGAGATCCGATATGAATATACTTGAATCATAAATAAATAAACAATGAATACTTTCCTACACTCGGCTAAAACCGACTTGCATGTAATTCTCATAAACCGATGCAACATAAATAACTACCAATCTAAATAAATCAAGCCGATTGGTGTAAACATAATGCAGTAAAACAATCGGCTACTCTACTGATATAAATATAATGAACATGTAGATCGGTAAAGATCATTGGCTATAAACGCTTGACGATCAGTCAAGATCTACAAAATATCTAGCTAGCTTACTAGGAATAATCTTAGAGGATCGGACCAAACCGAGATAGTTCAAGACTACACCTAGCAATGTCAGGCCAGATATTAAATAGATCTTGATCGCCCTCAAGCCGATAAGCCGATGACTGATAACTTATCGGCCGGTACTCCGACAAAGCAATGAGAAATATACATCAACATGATATAAACTATTTGATAAATGCATTCTAATAGATCGGACTGAACCGAGACAGGACGAGATTGAATATGTCAAAAAGTAAATATCAGATCGACGTAAATTACTCAAAGTGGTCGACTAGATCAACTCAAGATACAGGAGTAACTCAAGCTGAAACTGGTACGGTAACTAGCAATCGCTCAACCAAATAAAAAGATCAGACCAAACCGAGACAGTTCTAATCTAGGCAATACGATTACCTTGATCAGCAGAACATAAGACTTACCCCTTCGCCGGAGATCGAATCGATGTAGCCCTGCGTCGAGTGCCAAGTTCCGCCGGTGATGAAACCTCGGTGAGGAGGGTGGCGATGCGCCGAAAGTAATTGATATGTATTGAGACGTAGATGATTTACAATAACCCTAGATGTACATATTTATATCTATAGGCAAATACGAGTCCATGTCAAACACAACACACCAATCCTAATAGATAAATGGAATAATAACAAATCATGTTAGTTTAGGAAATAACAACACACGATCTCTAATTCTTGTTAAATACGACATTGTTTCTAAGTCCCGATCGGACTCTAACTGTGGGATACCTATACCGGGGGTATCCGTAGACTATACGAATATGTACGGTCAATAGGGTACCGAATAGGAAGGAGATTATATCTTAATGGTATCGTCTAGGAGTTTGGTATGTATCGGATTGTGTGCCGTGTACTTCGGACCCGAGCTATAACCGAATTAGGATAGATCTTAGTCTTATTAGATAAGGAACCTATCATATCTGTAGCCCCTCCCCCACTATATAAGGGAATACGGAGCGCCCCCTTGAGGGGACAGAGAATCATCTACGCAATATGATCGTCAAGCAGGAGTAAGGTATTATCTCACCACGTCGAGAGCCTGAACCTGGGTAAATCATCTCCCTCTTCATCTTTACCATCGAATTCCGAGCCTAATAGCCACCCTATAAGTTTATTGCCGACATCAATCGTCGACACTAACTCTCTTAAAGATAAAGGAAAATTTCTAAATTAACTCTAATTATTAGATAAAATTATGTCGCCATGCCTTGGTATTCACGATTCCCTATTGACTTCGGACTCTTCCGGATAAGATTTATATCGGCTAGTTGCGCCTTTTCTTAGCCAAATTCACTAAGAAATTTTACCAAATTTTGATGTTAACATCTGCATAGGAAAATTGATTATCCCAAGCGGCTCTTAATGGCCCGTCTACAATAATATAAATTTTAAAATAATGCATATTTGCACCTAACTTTTTTACAATGTTCACCTAAACGCTAGACGCTATACGGATGGTGACCCCTAGTCTAGTGTCTAGCCAGTCTAGACGATCTAGACGATACACTAAATATATAATTGGCATTTTTTTAGTATATATAGAAATGGAGTCAACAAATCAAAGTTCTAGAGAATACTTAAGAACAACAAAAGTGTGATTTAAGGCTTACCTTATTTTCTAGGAATTAATATTCGGTTATCTTCAAATTAGACCGTCCACTACCATCAAGATCGTGAGAATATTTTGACTTGTGTTTCTAAGACATAAACAAATATGACATTGTTAGTATGTATACTTATAATCATATTTTGTATAGCCAAAAAAATACAATGATCGCATAGACCATGGTTTAGATGTGACTTTGTGGTTTAGACTTGACTCAATGCAGTCTAATTGTGTGGACTAGACGGTCCTAAACCGTCTTTGACCGACTAGATGAAAAAATGGTCTAGACATGGTTTATGCTCTAAACCAGACGATTGTATGCTGTTTTGTGTCTAGACACGGTCTAGACTACGGTCTAGGCGAACACTGCTTTTTTACATGAAGTCAGATAAAGATGAAATTTATATTAAAATTGATGGTCTCGATGAGATCTTAAAATTTATAGTTGATAATTTTTTCATTTGAGATTTGTTTACAGAACAAAATATTCACTATAATATTTCTTTTACAAAATCTCATACCTATGTTTCAAATTACCTCAAACGAAAATATGATCTACATAAAAGTTATAGAGCTTGACTAGATGTACAACTTTGTAAACGATTAATTTTTTTTAATATTATTTATAAATACTATAAGTTTAGAAAATATAAAGTCAAAATAATAGCATATTGCTTTCAAACAACTGATACTTTTAGTGGTTTGGATGAGTACGTGTGAATACGAGTTCTTGGTTTCGAATCTGATAATAAACACATGAGCTGATGAGCATCAATATGTGTATGGTACCTGCTAAAAGTAAAAATAGACTACCCGGGTCAGTGTCCTTTGTCGGAGACTCATTATCACAGACGTACTAGATTATAGCCGGGGCCCCAACCTCGTGCGGAAATAATAGCATATGGCTTTCAAACAACAGATGTTTTTAGTGGTTTCGATGTGAGCATGTTTCTAAAGCCACGTCGAGAGTTTATTTCATAATAATACGTACAAAAAATACTTCATAATAATACGTAAAAAATAGATTTAGATGTGATTTCTTTATTAATGTAATAAAATATTTTTTATTACGCTATTTTCTTTTTATACGCCGTCAAGCTTCCTTTAATAAATGTTAAAAGTCGACTCTAAGCCATTATCATATATAATAACAACTTTTCTTTCTCTTTTTCTCTCTTTCCTTCGTATTACCAAATTTATTTATGTAGTATTTCAATGAGTCAACTAATAAATATTTTTATAGGCACTCTGAGCACGCGTGAATACGAGTCCTTGGTTTCGAATCTGATAAACAACACGTGAGCATCATTGTGTGTATGGTACCTGCTAAAAATAAAAATAGGACGGGTCAGTGTCCTTTGTCGGACACTCATTATCACAGACGTACTCTCTCCGTCCCAAAAAAAACTAACTTTTTGTTTTTTCGAGTATTTGACCATCCTTCTTATTTAGAAAATTTTCAAGAAATTTTAAAAAATTTAGTCACACTTAAAGTATTATTTATATCTTATGATCTAATAAAAACAAAATTATTAATCGTATTTTTTTTAATAAGACGAAGATTAAAAGTTGACTTGTTTAGAGAGGAAGGGAGTACTAGCCGGGGCCCCAACCGCGTGCGGAAATACTTAAGTTTTGACTGCCTGCATGCCAGCTAAGATAAAATTTGTTAGTCTTTTAATGATGTGTCAATTGAATTCGGACCTGCATATTTGATGCGCCGGAGCTGGTAACATGACATATTTTTTTAAAAGGAAAGACATGTGACATATGGTGCAGTCTTGGTCAAGTAAATTAAACCTTTCGATTTTGTCAGATAAACCGTCTTTGTCTGGACTCACATCTAGGTGTATGTGACCTAAATATTTAAAAAATGGTTACATTGATTTGGACTTGCATTGTATAGTGGGATATAGCATGCTAGTATACCTCGTAAAACTTTAGGAATTTCTTCATGTACATATATATATATATACCGTAAAACTTTATAAATATCTTTTATAACTATTTAGATCACGTACATATATTTATACATACGTAAAAATGATATTTCAGTGATTATCGTATATGTTGTGCTCAGTTTCAATTTCATCTTTTCATTTGTGTTTATATTTATAAATTAAAATTTCATTTTTTACTCTTAATTTTGCAGTTGATTTTAAGTTTTCAGTGTTGACTTTTATTTCGTTAAAAACACGTATATAACCGTTTAATTTATAAATTATGTTTTATTTAAAAAAATATGTCGTATCTCGCTCTTCATCGACATTTGAAAGTTGGAGGTTGGAACTTGCAAGGGAAGCGAGGGCCGGGAGCTCGAAATCAGGCAAAGATGGAGCAGCACCTGTCCGTAGAGAACGCCACCCGCGCCGCCACGGCGTGGGCGGCCAGCCCGGTGGGTCTCCTGCTCCGCGCGGAGGCGCTGGTGACGGCCAGCTGCGCCCTCCTCGCCACGCTCGTCCTCCTCGGCTCCGGCCGCCGCACCAGCCGCAGCGCCGCCTTCCGCTTCGTGGTGTGGCTCGCGCTGGTGCTGAGCTACCCGGCGGTGTCCTACACCATCGGGCTGATGCAGTCCGGCTCCTTCCGCAACGACATGGTGGTTGTGTGGGCCTGCTTTCTGCTCGGCTGCGCCGACGGCATCGCCGCCTGCAGCGTCGACGGCTCCGACCAGCAGGCCCGCACCATGATCAGCCAGGCCACGCAGGTGTTCTACGTCATGCTCCTCCTCCTCTCCTACCTCACTTCTCTCGAGGCCCGGCTCAAGGTGCTCCTCTCGCTGCTCTGGCTGCTCAACGTCACCAAGCTTGGGTTGCGGCTATGGAGCCTTCTCGCCGCCGGCCGCGACCGCGTCCTCACCGCCGACAACTGGCTCATCTCCAAGTACATGGCTCACGAGAACGTCAGCAGCGTCTGGGACTTCGACCCGGCCACCATGAAGGGCTACAGGTACGTGGTCACCGGCGACGACAAGAAGAACGTGGAGTATCAGTACGGCGCCGGCGAGTACAAGGTGGAGTTCAGGGACGACGACCTCGTCACCGTCGAGAAAGCGTGGGAGCAGCACGACGGGAGCCTACTCAGCGAGGACGGCAAGCTCAGGGATCTGTGCCTCTCCTTCGCCCTGTTCAAGCTCCTCCGGCGACGCCTCAACGGGAGCCCGCTCCACGAGCCTGGCGACATCAGAACGATGGTGTTCGTCCGGAGGGGGCTCGCCGGCGGCGACTCGTGCGACGACCACGAGAGGATGTACCGTGTCATCGAGGTGGAGCTCGGCTTCCTCTACGACTTCTACTACGCGAGGTACCCGTCGCCCAAGCAGACCCTCATCCCGGAGACGGCCACTTTCATGGCGGCCGCCGCGCTGAGCCTTTCCACCCTCTTCTCCCCGGCATTGCTGCACCACCACCGTCCTCCGGGCGGATCCGTCGACTACACCACCACCAGCCTCGACATCTGGCTGGCTAGGTTGGTGATCACCCTGTTCCTTCTGCTCGAGCTCTTCCAGTACCTGTCGCTCGTCTTGTCCGACTGGCACAAGGTGAAGATGCTGTGCCGCTATGTGCGCCACCGGCCATGGTGGCGGCGCCACCGGATCTTGGAGATGCTCCTATGGCTGGCATGCCGCGCCACGCTGACGCGCAGCTACTGGAGCAACTCGGTGGGGCAGTACTCGCTGCTCCACGCCTGCCACCACAGCGAGAGCTCCTGCCTCCTCACGCGCGTGCCACTCCACAGGTGGGTCAAGGACCGGCTGATCGCGACGAGGTCGGTGACGCGGCGGAGCCTCCCGGCGGCGGCGAAGCGCCAGATCCACCGGCTGCTCCGGTCGGAGTGGCTGTCCAACGTCAAGTACGGCGACCGCACGCTGCAGAGGAACGACCTGCTGCAGGAGCTCGACTGGTCCACCTCCAGGTACGAGTTCGGCGCCATGGGCAGCATCCTGGTCTGGCACATCGCCACCGCGATCTGCGGCGACGACGACGACCACCTGTCCAAGACACGGCCACGTACTACTGACAACACCATCGTCGCCGACCGCCGCGAGGTGGCCACCGTGCTTTCCAACTACTGCGCTTACCTGCTGTTCCAGGCGCCGGAGCTGGTGACGGACGAGGTCCACGACGAGCGGCTGCTGATGGAGGCCGTGCAGGAGGGAATCCAGAACCACCTCCGGCGACACAAGGGTCACCACCACCGCCGTCGTGACACCGCCGCCACCATGTTCGCCGGCCTGCGCGAGTTCGTGCGCAGCGACGAGGCCAACTACGCCGGAGAGTGCGTCCTGGCCGACGGCATAAGGCTGGGGCACCAGCTGCTCTCGGGCATGCCCGACGAGGCGGCGCGGTGGAGCGTGCTCGCCGAGATGTGGGTGGAGCTCCTGCTGACGGTCGCGCCGTCGGAGAACGTGGCGGGCCACGTCAAGAGGCTGGCCACCGGCGGCGAGCTCGTCACGCACCTCTGGGCTTTGCTGACGCACGGTGGGATGATCAAAAGGCCCGCCAAACCGTTCTATGGCTCATGCTGAAGAGACTTGCTCCAGTACAGCAAAAATATCTCGAGGCATCAAATCACTTTTTATCAATAGATCTAGCTAAGTAGGATATGTAATATTAAATTCAACGATAAAAAATGATTTGGTAACTCGAGGTATTGATAGCTCGAGGTATCTTTTATTGGATTGAAACAAATCTCCCCGCGGAAAGCTGACATCGATGCATCACCTAACCAAAGATTGCTACTCCACTAGCTTAGGATTAGGAAAATTTTGTGTTAACCATCCCACGTTTTGGGGGATGTATGCAATTTGCAATCTTAAGGTAGTGATTTATTTGTATCCATTTTGCAATTTTTGAAGCACAGCTTTAGTGGCTACTACCATATAGAAATTTCTAGATTATTTAGCATAGATTAACAAGATGTTAAAATAGTTCTTTTTTAGTCAGTTTAGTGGACGATTAAAATCATGTGAATTATTGCAAAAATTGAATCATGGAAACAATTATGTTTTAGAATGGAGAGAGTATTAAATAAACTACATTAAATTATTGGATAAAATCTTTCAAATATAACAATAGTGTAATTACAATATTACTATAACAATTAACTTCTATGCACCTTGCATGTAAGTATAAAACGGACGCTGCAAAAATTTCCCCCTTTCTAGCAAAAATCTCGATGCAATCTAACTGTGTAGAATCTAAAGATACAGTACATAGTTATACCATACACTTATATTTGAATGTTTATTACACAAAAAATGCACCGTCAATTCTTGATCTGATTTTGTGTGATCAAGGCAGTAGTTTGCTTGGTAATTACAAATGGTCCAGTAGCTTTCTGAGTGAAATTTCTGATCAAGGCAGTAAGTAGTTGTGCTTGGAATTCCCTTAACATGGGCCCAGTCGGAGACATCAAATTGGGCCGAATCGTCAGTAGGTGGGCCTTCATTAGGCCGTTAGACTGGTGGAAAGGCCCACTAAAAGCTAGTACAAACCACGGAAGAAAATCGACGGCCCACGTTATACTGGTGGGCTCGTTTCATGGGCTCTCGATTTAGTAGGGTCTCCCTTTCGTGCTGAAAAAAACTTTGCACTCAATTGATTCTATCAAAAAATTAAGAAAAAAAAACTTGACACTCAATTTGGCCATCAGTTATTTGTTACTTATGCTGATAAGCAAACCCAAAATTTAAACTTTTAATCTTAAATTAGGCTTAATTTCAGAATACGTATATAAAATTTTTATTGATAAATTATTTTTCACGTGCAAAATATGTCATTTAAGTTTTCTCATAAAACACCTACTAAACAATCACCCCAGGAGATTGTCCGTAAGTTGTCCACGGGGCTGTTTAGTTCCAAAAATTTCACGCAAAACATCACATCGAATCATTGGATACCTAAATAGTGTTAATCATGAACAAAACGAAAAACTAATTACACAGTTATGTGAGAAATCCTGAAACGAACTTTTTGAGCCTAATTAATACGTGATTAGCCATAAGTGCTACAGTAACTAACATGCGCTAACGACGGATTAATTAGGCTCAAAAGATTTGTCTCACTTTATAGGCCAACCGTGAAATTTGTTTTTTCATTCGTGTCCAAAAACCCCTTCCGATATCCAATCAAACGTCTGATGTGACATGTAAAAATTTTCATTTCACAATCTAAACGCCCCTAACTCATTTCTCTCCAAAGCAAAGAGTTGAAAAAACACAGAACTGTGCGTTAATGTACAGTGCTTTTGGCTAGATGAGTAGCTGCTGATATTTACATGCACACTTGAGTAGCGTCACGGCGCCTCTTATAGCCAATCTGCCTCTCTAGCTAGGCCATCGACTATATTATAGTGCTATATAAAAACCAAAATTTGCCGCACTAGCTCGCTAAATTAACTAAAGCTTGGCCTCTTTGGTTATAAAAAATGAAGAAGGCCACAGCTAGCTGAAAACAAATTAAACAAAAGCTAGCAAAACGATAAGGAAGAAAGAAAGAAAGAAAGAAACAGAATGCAACTAGTATGTAATTATTCTAGCTGCTTGGATGCTGGAGCTAGAAGGGCGCGGTGGCGATGTCCCTTTCGACGGCGGTGGAAGAACGGCGGCCGTGGTGGCGGCAGTAGGCCTTGCCGGAGTGGCCGAACCAGCCGATGTCGAGGTCGTCGTCCGACGACGAGTCTGCCGCCACCGTCGTCGCGGAGCCCTTCCTGACGTTGCCGGCGCCGGCGAGCTGCACCGGCTTGAGGCCGTCGGTGAAGATCCGGATCGCCTCCTCCGCCGGCTTGGTGCTCAGCACGTACAGCGCCGCCTCCTGCTCGTCACAGAAAAAAATAACAATTAAATTAAGATAACCCGCATGCTTAATTAAATTGGACATTAATTCATTTTATTTCTACCACGACCAAACAACAAGATTACTACTCGATCGTAATGCAGCATACGTGCTCCGTCCAAGGTACGTACGTAAAACACGTGGGAGTAATTAATTAATTAATTAATTAGTGATACTGATACGTATGTCGTCGTACATGTATACATACGTGCAATGTACACGTCAATTAATACTACAACAAGGTGGCCGTGGTCGCTGTCACGTCCGTTGGTGAGACGGGTAACATGTGGTACACGTTTCATCGATGGTTTGGTGCGCGACGGCGACTTGCGGTACACCACGGGACAGCACAACAGTGTCGTCACGAAACCGGCTACGTCATTGCCCCGTTATTATTACCACTCATGTCATTCCCATCGTCAGTTTTATCTTTTTGGCAACTTATAAATATAAACTAAATTTTAGATTTAAATATCATAATTTATTTTACAGTTCTTAAAACAACAAAAATATATATGCATTTTTCTATGAATTTTTAATTACTAATATATTGTTTCGCTTACATGCTCGTTCCCTAAAAAAGTTAACTTTTGGTTTAAAATCTAAACCTGTGTGCATAGATTTACAGTTATTAGTTGGTTTTTTTTCTGATAAAGTAGTACTTTAGCCATTCAGTTAACTGGAATGAATAATAATGTACTACTACAAAGTGTGTACACATGCCCATAAATTTTGCTTAGTTTCTTTAAATTACAATTTTAAAAAGTGCGTTAGTTGATTCCTCAAGAAATGGTCGATTCCAGAGTATATATGCATTTTTCCATGCGTGAATTGTACCGTACGTGCTCATTGCGTAGCCTATTAGTAATTTGTTTCTTCATGTGGTATGTTGGGACTTGGAAGTTACTCCAGAAATTAAGGTTAATTAAGGTGGTGTTTGGTTCTTTAGTCCTAGGACTAAAATTTAATCTCTGGACTAAAATCTTTAGTGCATATTGTTTGGTTAGAGTGACTAAAAGAAACTAAAAGTATATCATATATAGAAATTTTCGTTAGGGGACAGGTGTAAAAGAAAGTTTTAGTCCAAATAAGTATCTATGGAAGAG
Organism: Oryza brachyantha; assembly: GCF_000231095.2. Lineage (NCBI taxonomy): Eukaryota > Viridiplantae > Streptophyta > Magnoliopsida > Poales > Poaceae > Oryza > Oryza brachyantha. Next base: position 3,313,724 of record NC_023174.2, read on the forward strand.
ACTAATAAATTAATATAATTTTAGTCTCTTTTAGTCCCTCCTGTTTAGATTTTTAGGTACTAAAGAAGATTAAAGTGAAACGACTAATGGATTAGTCACCTAAATCAAACAAGACCTAATCTACGAAGGTCACCGGCCACAACAGAAAGGGCTCACTAGAGTGTTACTGGTCGAGAGAGGACGTGGCCTAATTGAACAGGTTCAGGACACAGTGCCTGTAAAGGGTGAGAGAACGCCACTCGACCTTTCGGGGATGGGAGGGATGGTTAATTTTTGATTGACTTTAGTGTAATAAATACACGTGTATTGAACTTCATTTCATATCGGAAGACTTTTTAGCATTGTCTAAATTTATCGATGGATAGATATATACAGTTTATATATATATATATATATATATATAGGTGCACTAGTGTCTATATAAATTTAAAAAAGCTTGAAAGTTTTATATTGTGAAATGAAGGGAGTACTAAATTTTATTTTTTGAGCATTGATTTAAGGATTATTTGCAAACATTTATGATCGAATATATATATAATTGTATATTATAATTGTTTGTTTAGGTATATATAAATTTTATTACCTTGTAACATTTCACATGCATCTTTACTTCTCATAAAGTAGGTTTGAAATTACCCGGCTAATGTATATGTACCGGTATAGAAATTATGAAAAAAGCAGCAAAGATTAAACCCAAAAAAAAACGGTGTTTAACCACTTTGAAGTTTGGTAAACATCGAAATGACGGAGCAATATTCATGTTCCTCCCAACCGTGGAACTTGGCAAATTAAAACTATTTTAACAACGATCATTCTAATTAATGAAGAACCACACTGGATAAGCTAGCTAATTAAACAATCTCTTGATTAGTGGGGAATGAAATGTAATACAATTTGGCAATTTGATGTTTGGAGAGGAGAGGATGATTTAATTAGCCAAACAAAACCGCCGCATGTAATCATCGTGCTATTGTGAATTTTGGCGATTATCATCGCGATAAGTCGAAAGGCCTAATTCATCTACCGGAAGTGCAAATTCGATCTGAATTTGCAAGTCGCCGTCAGTGAATTCAGAACGATTACAACGAACGAACAAACGAACGAATGGTTTTTTTTTTCAGAATTCAGAGCCAATCAACAAAGCTGCATGCATGTATAAACCCGTAAATAACTATACGCCGTATACGTGTATATTTAAATAAAATAAATACGTACCCTGGCGAAGTTGAGCTGGTCGAGGGTGAGCGTCTTGGGCTCCAGCTCCATCGACGACATCCTCCCCGTCGCCGCCATGCTCTCCGACATGATACCGTATATCTCGCGTATTCCTCACGTATATGCACCGCACAAATATACTGTATACCGTATACGTACGCCGCTGCCACTGCTGCTGCTTTGAGAAACGATGGACGCGAGGGAGAGGAAGAGGGAGAGGCCAGGGAGGCGGGGAATGCACGAGCTGGGGGTATTTATACCGGGCCGGGCCGTGGCGAGGGGAGGGGGACACGCGTCGCGCCGTGACGGGACGGATGGGGATGTACACGTGGCGGCCGGCGCGTGGCGGGGGTCCCCTCCACGTGGCGGGAGGTGGCCTGCGTGAGTCCGGGTGGAGTCGGGGCCTTGCGAGGGGTCGGTCGGGGACTCGGGGTCGGGCCGGTTCAGGTCGGCCTGTGGCGCGTGGCCGCGTAGAGGGGGCGCCCAATCCGGGTGCGACGCGTGGCTGGGGTCGGTCGGAGTAAGCTACGCCGGCGGGTGCCAGTATCTATAAGTACTCCCGACAGCTCATCCTATAAATTGAGCTTAAACAGAAAGGTTGAACTATCATCTATTTTTAGATATTATTTATATTAGAAGAGAACTTTTATATTTGGATAATCTCTTCGTCCTCTAAGTAAATACAGAGGATGTAATATATGGATGATCTAGTGAAGTACAAAAAGATATAAATGATGAAACTAGTTTAGATGATCATCTAAATAAAGATATGGATGAATAAATTTAAATGAGCTGTCGAGTATGTTGTTGGTATGCCTTGTTTTGAAATCGATTGTTATTTATCCTCTATTTTTTGCAGGCTAGTTTTTCAAAACATTATACGGTGCAGTTTTTATAAAACATTTTATATGAAAATTGATCACCTTATATTTTTTAAAGTAGATCTTTAACTTTATATTAGTTATTACAACCTTTTATGTCAACAAAATAGCTATAAAAAATAATCTTTCTTATCATCTTCATTAATCGTCGAAATAACGTAGCGTATATATGTGTGTTGGAAATTTCGTACACAGCAGTAGTACGTACGTGTTGCATACGTGCCGGGTTTTTAGGTTATTACTGCATGCATGCGTCAAACGTGCACATGCACGAGAGAGACGTTGTTGTGGCAAAAATCGAGTCGTGCAACTAGGCATACGTAACTGTAGTCGAATAGTAACATATATATATATATATATATATATATATATATATATATATATATATATATCATGATGATTAAAAATCTTTATTAATAGATTAAACCAGCAAGGTCATGTATTTAAAATAAATCAGAAGAAGCGAGTAAACTTAATTAAGAAAAATGGGACGGAGCGAGGAGTGCAGACTTAGAGCAAGTTAAATAGTATAGCCAACTACGGAACAACCTAATAGCCAATTTATACAATAGTAAGTTACAAAACATATATTATAATGTCTCACATATTATACACATATTATATCTGGAAGTTCGTGCTGCAGCTGACTATGAATTTATAGTTCACTGCTCTTCTCTCTCCTCTCTTACATCCTTAAAATATACTTATAGCTAGCTTATAGACTTCTGATCAACCTGCTCAATTGGTTGGTCTTTTGAAGTGATGCGCAATGCATGAGCATTTTGATTGTGGACAGGAGGGCGTCCACGTACGACACCGGCCAACGGCTAGCTCCTGGCCGCCACGTCCGCCGTCCCGGATCGCCGGACCACTACCACCCTCGGAATTCGCTTTCGTCTCGATCGCTCGCCGTTACCTGTCATGTTTATTTTTATACAAGTTGAAATTTAAATTTCTTAATCTATTATAGTTACTTTTTAACTCTTTGCTTTAGTTTGTCAAGGATATATACAATTTTTTTTATAAATGATCTTTTATCTAGGATATATATCGTTTGGTTCTTTCAAGCTAAAAGACCACCCCTAGATCGCTATGATCAAACACTCCGGTTCCATATGCTCATGGATTTCCTGTGTACGTATACATAGTAGATTCCTGGTACTACCATACACTACTACTACTATATACGTTCGTGTCTCGACATATATATATTTCGGCCGAATCTTCTCGCCTCTTCTCTTGATCTCCCTCTTCAATTCACTAACTTTTTTTTTTTTGAAATCTTTCAATTCACTAACTTGCTAGCAGTAGTCAAGTGTAGTACGAATTGAATTGGCTCTGTTTTAACCCCTTCGTCACGTCCAGATAAACTGAGCATGCACATGTAGGGCACTCTCCTGCTACGCAGCGGCAGCGGGCAAGGAGAATCGAAGTTGGCCGGCAATTCGATCAAGGCCAGGCTAGCTAGGAATGGCTACATACATGGTACGATGTGTGTAGAGGTTGTGGACGGTGGAGCCTCCACGTACGTACGACGCCACCCACCAAAAATAAATAATCAAATCAAAAGCTGGCCTACACTCTCGAGGCCATTTAACTTTTTAGGACTCTTAATATATATATATATATTTTTTATCCCTAACAGATTTGTTACTGGATTCCCATGTCATATACTCATGTAGCAAATATGTTTTGACCACTCGTAAAAGTGGCAAAAAATTAAATTTCCCACGCTCCCGATGTTGTTACTAGTACTATCGTTTAATTTGTAACATTATAAACGCTTATCACTGACTTAAAAAAATTATATACGATAAAGTTTTTATATATTTGTTCTCGATGTTTTGCTTTCTCTGTCTCCAATATTTACTTGTGTTGACTGTTAATGTTTTAACTTTGAGCCTTAAACCTTTAAACTATTAGTTTATAGGTAGTAAAAGTTATATACAATAGTTTATAATTAGTAAAAGTTATATTGTTGTATATTTGTACATCACACATGATTAATATAATATATTCTTTTAGAACGGATAAGTGGTCAATGATAACAAATGATAAAAAATAAATAGTAACCAATGATAATTATTTGAAAAGTAAAAGCTAATATTTCAAATAAGCTATGGTTAACAAACACCTAAATCAATGTTATATAAGTTTTAAAATTTAATTTTTTGTTATACTTTTAAGTTAATTACGAAATGATGAGGAAATGACGAGGCATCTCCAATACTCCGTAGCAGACATGTATCCTTTGATGTATTTGTGTCACTAACATAGTCGCTGACATGAGGGCATACAACTGTCGGTTCAGGGATCTCAATTCCTCTAAGATGTCTGCCTATGTTTAATACCCTGATCTTGTTTGTTTTAGTGTTTATTGTGTGCTTACCAACTTACAAACTATTTCGAAGATGTTTCTAATATAACTTCTCTTTTATATATATATATATATTCCTACAAAACAGTAAAACTAAAAGAATATCTTGTGTGAGCTGTTGTGTATATCAAATAGATAGACAGTGTATGTCTAGACTACTGTACATAAGAGTGGATCGAAATGCATATTACCGGCTAGCACAAGCGATGCTCGATGGTAACCTCGGATTAGGAGATGATCAACTCCATGATTATTGTGCAATGATTGACCTATGAGCCAGCGAGGCGTTCACGGCATTGTTAATTGCACAATGCTGTTAATCGTGCGTCGTTTTTTCTTTTTTTTGGAAAAAAAAAGAGGAAAAGCTGAAGCAGAGAAGAAGCCATCTGTTGCCTTGCTTTGCCCGTCTGACCAAACTAACATCATATATAATTTGATTAAATTTTATCTCACTGTGTGAGTGTGTATTAATTGGGATATTGGCCTGTTCCTGTCATTGTGTTTGGCCATTTTTAAATTTCGAATACAATATATATAGTGGTAGCATGGCATGCATTGATTGACAAGATGGATTATGAAATCGAAATCAACAGAAAAAACACGACAAGTCTTATCCAGTTACAAATACACGTGTTACGTTTTTGGTCACGTGTGTAATAGTCAAGATTCCAAAACTCTTCGAGTCAGGAACCTGGAATTTTATCTGAAAATATAAGCGTTCGTTTGGTTGGTGGTTAAGGTGGAATAGGATATGATATTTATATTTTTCGGATATAGTGATCCGGTTTTATGTTTGGTTAGATTGATAGAGTGATCCAATTTTTTATTTGGTTGGATAGATGAAATGAACATATTGTATTACTAATAAATAATAATATAAACTAATCATAATTAGCATAAATTATCAATAAAATATATGTATCATCATTAATTAACACTAATTTAAACTTGGTAATTACTAATTAATAACAACAAGCTAATGATCACTAATGTTCACCGTTAGTGATGGTGTATGAGCTCCTCCGGCCAATTTGGCTGGATATACCCAGCCAACATCTTCGTGGAATATTTCTTTTCTAGGCCATCATATCCAGTTTTGCCCACAAATCAAATGCATCAAAAACTTGGACGGCCATCTCCCATCGAGATATATCCCACCAACCAAACACACCCTAAGAAAATTATATAGCTCTAGATTTGTCTTGTGATGTAATTTGCGGGTAGCATCGTTTGTTAATTCGATTGTTTTCTGTAAATTTATAAATTAAGGTAGAAATTATTGGCTCGGTCGACCTGTATTTTTGGGACCATACATTATAGAATAAAAGAATTTATCAAATGTCATACATTTTTCATCAGGGAAAATAATTCATCCGAATTTTTTGCATTTAAAATTTATCCCAAAATAAGACAACTTCACACCTAATATCTCTTTTCAACCAACCACAAACTTTCATAAATAAAAATTTTCACATATTTCTCTTCTCAACCAATAATAACCTTTTCATTTAATTTGACCAACATCTTTAATATTTGTGTTTCTCTAAAACTCTTTAATATTTGTGTTTCTCTAAAACTCCTCCATGTCGAACCATTTCGCTATACTATATAAGTCGAGTAGTCGTATAAACATCCATGAGAAAACTTTGCAACCTATTCCCTCCGTTTCATGTTATAAATTACTTTATGTTTATTCTAAGTCCATCTCTTCAAGTTTAACTAAATTCATACAAAAATATAGCAATACTTTCAACACAAAATAAATATAGGATAAAAATTTATTCAACTGGGGATTTCATGGAATTAATTTGGTGTTATCAATATCAGTATATTTTTCTATAAATTTTGGTAAATTTTTATAGGTTTAAAGTACAAACTTAAATTGACTTGAAACATGAAATGGAAGGAGTACCCCATCCGTATTTTCATAGATGACATTGCTGACATTTTGTCACAAGTTTTCGCATTTATCTTATTAAAAAAATATGCAAATATTTTAAAAAATAAGTTAGAATTAAAATATATTTGGTGATAAATCCAATTACAACAAAATAAATGATAATTGCATAAGTATTTTAATAAGATGAATGGTTAAACGTGTTTAAAAAATCAATAGTATCATCTGTTAAAACATGGAGTTAGTATTTATCTGAATGTTACAAAAGAAATGGTAGCCTCAAACTGAGGTCAACCCGGTACACATCAAGTACGTCTTCCTCCTCCGAAGACGTACTTGGTGCCGGCTGCCGCACAATAATTCCGAGTATAATACGTGTTCGTCGCAGGATTAACGGCATGGATTCGAATCCTTTGCCTTTGGACGGGTATAAAAATGACAAATCAGATATTTCGCGTTCTTTGCTTCTACATGAGCCATGTGTACACACACACCTTGCAACAGAGTTGTTTTTTTGTTTGGCTGTTTTTTTTTGTTTTTGCATGCATGATGATTGTATTTGTATGAATAATCAACACCGAAAGATAATTATCATATGTTAATTAAAAAAAATATCAAGGGGTGTACCATTCCGATCACCAATACCTACTATATTTTGCTTAGTTTTCGAGTTACCATTTTTGAATGACGTAAAGTTATTTAGATAGTGGGGAGCGCGTGAGGAGGGAAGGAGGGGAAAAAAGGCAGTGGCCTGTTGCTTGTGCTTAGAAAAAAAGTCTGATTTGCGTCCTCTTTATATATGTATTCTGTTTTTTTTAGAAAAAATAACCAAGAATTACATGTGTCAACTAGTCTCACTTAATGATATTTTTAAAATATAAAATTCTGTTACAACGCACGGATAATTTCCTAGTATATACATATATCAATAAGCTTATATATGTTGTTTCATTAATAAATCCTGAAATAGTATGCCGGTATCAGGTGTTCCATTTGAAGAGACAAATCATAAAACCATAACGGCCTCCCGGATATGTGGTGATCTGCCATTCCGCGAGTGCCTAAATGTGATTTTCTAGTCTCCCTAATGTATATGTACTCCCTCCATCATCTCATAATGTAATACTCACTCCTTCCCTAAATATTTAACGTCATTGATTTTTTAGCACATGTTTAACTATTTATTTTATTCATTTTTTATAAAATATGTAAAGCTATATATATGTATAAAATTATATTTAACAATAAATACAATAATGTGAAAATAATTAATAATTATGTAAATTTTTTAAAATAAGACGAATAGTCAAACGTGTATAAAAAAGTCAACGGCATCAAATATTTAGGGACGGAAGGAGTAACTTTTAAAGTTGGGCATGTGTATTAAGAGAGAATTATTTGGATACATTTTATGTTAAGAAAGTTTGTGGAAAATTTTATTGATGAATGCGGGTGATTAGTTAAAAAGGAATATAGATGTATAAGTAAATATGCTAATTTTGGGATTAATTTTGAATGCTACTCCCTTTGGTTCCATAATACTTGTTTTTTTACACAATGATAAAGTCTCTAAAATGACTTTGATCACTATTTTCTATTACAATATATATAAATATCAACAAACATATAATGTTATCGAAATTAATCTATACAATGGCCACCATACTGGTAAAGAAAATATTTAGAGGTTTTTCATAATGGAAGTTTTAAGAGTTTGATCATACAATATAATAAGTATTTGTCACGCCCAGAAATTTACACCAAATTTCTGAACAATAGCATGTATTAAATCTCGATCCAGGCATCAGCCCGAGTACACACTACGACAAATTAATACACAGTTCCACGTCTTAAAAACAAATAAAAACAATTATCTATCGAAATGCAGCGGAAAAAGAAAACAAACTAAACCATCTAATCTTCAGCTTCAGCTGGCGATGACGGCTCCACACCACAGGTATTCTTGACGACGGACTGAACCTTACTTCAACCTTCGGAACAACCTTCTAACTCAGGCTCTGGCACTTGCTCTGGTGGGGGAAAAATTAAGCAAGGCTGAGTACAAACCACCGTACTCAACAAGTAACACCCAAGAGAGGGAGAAATAATGAATGCAATAGGGTATCAAGGGATAGGCTAGGGTTAACTTGCACAAAAGCTGCAGTAATTTAGCAAAACAGTAGATAAGATAGACTGAAATAAAAGTGAAGTAACATTTAAAATAAACATCCACTGTTCAACGTTACACCATGTTGCAACAGGCCCAGACCGCTGTCGAACGTTACACCACGTAGCGACAGGGTCAACCCTCTGCCCAACGTTAAACCACGTTGCGACAGACCCAAACCTCTGCCAACGTTACACCACATTGCGCAGGGTCAAACCAGTTCCAAGATTAGGAAAATTATTAAAGGGGTTCAACTAATCCCAGTGAGTCTGTCAGTTCGCCCAATAACCACGGGCACGACTATTCGAATAGTTTTACTCTGCAGAGGTGTACAACTTTACCCACAAGACATGGCTGCCAAGCATGTTACCATGCCCCAACGTATCACCACGATACCTCAGTACGGAAACCATGATAAGACCTTTCACCTAACCCTCCCTAGACAATCGTACCACACTTCAGGTTTCACCCCCTCTTTACACCAAGTCGGGCAGTCCCCTCTTGTGCCTTGGTAGATCCGGAAGCAGCAGAGGCTTTCGTTACACCACGATTGACCGTCCATACTCCATCACGCCTACCCTTGCCTCGGTACGTCGAATAGGGACAAGCTAGATTACGAGTCTCACCGTTGCCCATTCTGGCTTGTGGTTAGTACGTGTAAGACCTTCAGGGTTTCCTGATAACCGGTCCTTAATTGCCATGGGCACGATTCTCAAAACCATGCACCCACAGCCCACCATAAGCAAAATTTTTGTTGTATTAATCCACAACAGGAAATTAATAATGATTACAACCATTAAAGGTCTATCAAAGTTTAATCAATAATCAAATAAGAATTGGTGAGCTAGTTGAACTAAGCATGGCTAAGCATTGACTAACCCTAATTCTAGTCAAATTAACCCTGGGATGACAATAATAATGAATGGGGATCAACGGGTACAAAGGTAAATGCCCAACAGATAAATAAAGTAAATACATTTGAATACAATGCATGTTTGAATGTAAAAGCGGGGGATTTTATAAACATAGGTTCAATATGATCAAATAAGGGTGCCACTTGCCTTGCTTAGACCCACGAGGAACTTCGGCGATGACTTCGAGAACGAACGGCGCTGCGACGGGGTTAAAATCTACGACAAACAAGGCAAAACAAACAAAACAAGCTAAAAACTACTGAAACAGAGAAAGAAACTATTTTTAATGGATTCTTGGTATTTTTCTGGATTTAATGAAACTTGAATGGACCTAAACGGAGACTAGATGAATTACTTATGAATTTTAGAAGATTATCTGTGTTTTTTAACTAAACAGAAAAACCTTATTGATTTATTGCGCAATTAATGGGGCTGCTGACGTCAGCGAGGAGAGAGGAGGCGCTGACGGGTGGGGGCCACCTGTCGGTGGGAGAGAGGGGAGAGGAGAGGCTGACAGGTGGGACCCGAGGAGGAGAGAGAGGAAGGGGGGTGGCGGACGGCTGACGAGTGGGACCCACTCGTCAGTGGCCCTGAGCAGAGGAGGAGGGGGAGACGGTCCCGACCGGAAGGGGGAAGGCGGCGTCGGCGGCGGAGGGTGGCGACGGCGACGACCGGCGGCGCGAGGGCGATGACGTCGCGGCATCGACCGGCGACCGGAGGGCGACGACGGCGTCAGCGACCACCGGCGCGAGGCGACGGGCGGCGGCGCACGGCGAGGCAGGGGTCACGGCGAGCAGAGGGGTGGCGGCGACGGAGAAGGTGGTGACGGGCGAAGGGACGGCGACGAGAACGACGACGACGAGTCGGCGTGGAGGAGGCGGAGACGGCGAAGGGATTGCGCGGCTCGGAGCGGCGACGAGCGGCGGGATCGGGTGGTGGCGGAGGACGTCGGCCGACGGCGAGCGGCGGGACGCACTCGCAGTGGCACGAAGAAACAGAGGAAGGGAGGAGAGCGGGCTCATCGGGGTGGCGCGGCGACGACGGCCGATGCGACGAGATCAATCGGCACCGGGCGACGGTGGCGCGGCGGCGCGGCGGAGCGGCGGCGCGAGTGGGAGCGGCGGCGCGAGCAGGAGCGGCCAGAGGAGCTAGACGGGAGCACGAGGGAGGAGTGAGGTGGCGTCGGCCAAGCAGCGACGCAGCTTGGCGGCCGAGCGGCGGACGCGACCGGAGCGGCGGCGCACGATGACGGCGCAACCGGAGCAGTGGCGCACGGAGGCGATGGCGAACGGCACGGCAACGACGGCGTGACGGCGACGACGTCGGGCGGCGACCCGGCGGCGGCGGCGCGTGGCTCCTGGCGCTTGCCGACGGCACGGGGAGGTCGGCAGCGGCGGCGCGAGAGGAAAGAAAGAGGGAGAGAGGAGAGGAGAGCTCACCAGCGGCGACGGAGACGACGACGCGTCGGCGAGGGCGAGGCGGAGGTGGGGACGCGGACGAGCGGCGGCTTGCGACGTTTGGTGGCGAGATCGGCCGACGACGTCGAGACGACGGGGGACGACGGCGGGAGGGACGAAGGGGTGGCGACGATGCTCGGGTGCACACCGGCAGCGACGGAGGCCGGCGGGAGGTCAGCGAGGTAGAGGCGGCGGTGGTGACGCGGGTGGGCGGCGACGTCCGACGGCCGACGAGGAGATCGGTGGCTGACGGCGACGGAGGGAAGCTTCGGGCGGAGAGGGGGAAAGTGGCGGCGGGGCAGAGGCACGGGGATTTTATAGGGTGGCGGCGCCGGCTAGGGCGGAGCGGCCGGTGGAGACCGAGTCGACGACGTGGCGAACTCGGCGGTGGCGGTTGCGGTGGCGGCGCGGCGGCGCGCTGTCCGGAGGAGTCGGGGCGGAGGCGGACTCGGCCGGCGCCCGGGTTCGGTCGCTGACAGGCGGGGCCCGCCTGTCAGTGGCGCAAGAAAGGAGGGAGGCGAGGCGGACTTCGCCGCGAGCGCGGGCGCGAGCTGGGCCGAGGCGGCGGCCGAGGTGGAGGCGCGCGCGCGGGGAGGAGCGGGAGACCGGTCGGCTGGGCCGGCCGAGGGAAGGTGGGCCGGCTCGGCTGGGCCGGCCTGGGAAGGAGGGGAGGAAAAAGAAAAAGGAAAAAGAAAAGGAAGGGAGGAAAATTGGGCTTCGGCCCAATTTGAGAAGGAAGGGAAAAAGAATGGAAAAAGGAGGGAAAAAGGAAAACCCCATTTTTGCCGAGTTTTAAATTAATTTGTTTGGCCAAATTTTATACTTCTGCAATTTGAATTTAAATCCAGTTAGTCGATTTGCGAGCCTCGATTTAGTTGAATTAATTCCTTTTAGAGGGATTCTTCCTGAGTTAATTAAGCCAATTGTTATTTACGAATTTCTTTTTACGATTTTAGGCTTGGGTTAAAACTCCGGGCGTGACAGTATAATGGAACCAAAGAGAACATAAGTTGTTATATTTATGGTAGGAGGGAGGGCCTTGTTTTATCAAAAGGACAACTCTTACTCCCCATTCCAAAAATAATTCATTTTTAGCCTATCTTGCGTATATCCTTCACATTTTTACACTCCAACACATTTATCTCTTTTTTTAATCCCAATACATTTGTCACATGCTTTAACAAACTTCAATGCAATAATTGTTTAATAATGAAGTATACGTAGAATGTAGAACAGACAAGATAAGCTTAAAAATAAAATACTTTTAAGATGAATGTAGTATTCTGATAGGTTAAAGGGTGTCACTATCACATACAGCTTGCTCCCTAAAGGGCTAAGCTTTAGAAATGCAATTTTGTTGGTGATTGTTTTGGTGATTCATAAAAAAAGCCAAACAATATATTTGCAAATAAAAAATAATTTATAAATAAAAACTTTATATACGTAATCTTAGTGATCTAAAAACCAATGCTGAAAAATATCTGATAAAAAAAACCCCAAATCAAAAATTAAATTTTGGTTTATAAGTATAAGAATAAGCGAAAAGACGTAGCGTTAGGGAGTGCAGCTAATGAGATTGTGTGGGCTCAGTGCCTCCGCTTCCACCAAACCGCAAATCATAAAGGACATCAGTCCATTAGTCGACAGCCCATATACTAAAAATTAAAAGCCAACTAATGGCCCAGAAATCCACACTAGCCCAACACGACTACACGAGTACAAAGGCGAGCGTTTCTTCGAACGAATGAGAAGTAATTAATGAGATAAATAGATCGTCAAATATCACTTAATAAATAAGAAATAAATAGTGGAGATTGGGTAACTGGGAGGGAGCGAAAATAATTTTGAATGAGAAGTGATTAATGAGACAAATAAACTACGAATAGTACCAAAATTTTGATATATGATTTAAATACCATAAATGATTATATTTTAAAACGAAAGAAGCAGTCAATCTATATCTCTTACTCCTATGATGTAACGACAGTAAGAGAGGCGGGAAGCCAAAAACAGAAAGCGGATCACAAGGTGCAGCACTAGGGCATTCCCAAAAGAGGAAAAGTTTTCAGTAAAAGCTTCCTACTAGTTGACAATGAGATCTCTCATGTTCATATCTCCCCTGCTGTTATGGAGAAACAAGGTGTAGCACTGTTTGGGCATTCTAGGCCTTTAATATTGTCCAGGAAAGAACAGCTCCTTCAACCATGGCCCCGTTCGGGCACCCCAATAAGTTAACTAAGCCTCTTTCATTTTCCACGTGCACGCTTCCCGAACTGTTAAACGGTGTATTTTTTGCAAAAATCTATAGGAAACTTGTTTTAAAAAATCATATTAATCTATTATATATATTTTTAATAATTAATAATTAATTAATCATGTACTAATCTATTACTACGTTTTCTGTGCCAGGGTATAAGTTAACTTATCTGCAACGCCCGAACGCGGCCCATATAGTATATATCACCCATAAATTCACCAAACTCTTGATTAAGCTCAAACAGTTCTTGTTGCTAAAGCAGCTAGCCAGCCATTGTTGCCAATGGAAAGCTCTGAGGTGTTGGAGCAATAATGGAGGAGGTACTCCAAGCATACAGTTCATGTCTCCTCCTTTCCTAGCTAATCTCTCTTCCAACTTTGCAGCTCTGACCATTAGTAGTTGGCACTCGAATTAGGTTTGATTGGTGTGAATATTTTCTTCCATGCATGGTTTTTTTTTTTGCCCTGTATCTCCATTTCAGGGCACCTTTGATTCTTAGGAATAATATAAAAAGTTTGAAACAAAATGGTTAAATCATACTATTTCCTTTAAGCTATGGATTGGTTTGTCCTATAGAGATTTTAGAGAAAAATAAGTATAGTGTTTTACCAAATATTTTCTTCGGCCTACGAATCAAAATTCATGTGTTTCTTCTGTATGGCAATCAAAAAACAATATTAGAATTTCTTGTGTTTTTAATTCATATAGAAATTTAGTGGATATATTATTTCCTACGTTCTTACATTCATGCATTCCAAAGAAGTCTTTAGACTCAACAATTGATGATTAAATGAAGATACTACATTTTCCAATATCTTTAAAATTATTTCCTACTAAAGGAGCTTCATAGGTTAACTCCATATGCCATTATATATTACATGGTCAGTACTAGTGGAGCATGCAGTATTACTTTATCACCCTCTCCGCATACCATGAAAGATAATTAATTATGTTCTCTCAACCACCAAAAGATAAGATTATACCTAGTATACATACATCCACTTTGAGCAATTAGGAATAACCTATGTACTAGATAATACTAAATTAAGGTAGAAAGAGCTGGTCATCACACACTGCAAAGAGCAGAGTGATTAATTGCCACTGCCAAAAACAGCTAGCCAGCCAGCCAATCTCTAGCTCCCTCTAATCTCCATTGATTAATATAATTAAGAACAGTTCCCCCATGACCAACCAAATTAAAAAGCTTAATTGCAGGTGGCTAACCACTGTTTGGTCGGCCACGGTGTGTAATTAGGCTTAATTAGTCCCTTGATGGCCACAAGGGGTTTGTTAATTAACCAATCGGAGGGATGGAGGTTGGGGTTGGGTACGCTTACTTAGCTGTGTTCGCGTGGCAATTATTGTTTTGGAATGAAACCGTTTGGTACACAAAGCAAAGCAAGGGGAGCCGAATGAATGATGATGATGATGTGATGGTTAGCTAGCTAGAGCTGATTAATCATCATCATGTGTGATTAGGTTTTAGGTGATCATCAGGTAGTGAAGTTGCTAAAACATTTTCAGAATTAGCTACTGACAAGTATCCAGCTGGTAAGAATTTAGAGAGAATTTTATATCGAATAGACATACTCCCTCTGTTTCACAAATAAAATATAAGACTTTCATATGAAAGGTAATGAATCTAGACATATATATATAAATTACATACATTTATCAATTAATAAATTTAGACAAGCCTAAAAAATCTTACAATATGAAACAGAGGTGGTACTAATAATTAATTTCTCCCCTGGTTAATGCTGTAAAATGTTTTGGCTATCCCTAAATCCATCTTTTGATTAATGTATATTATTATTTATATATATGTCTAGATTTATTAGCAATTAAATGAATTTAGACAATATTAGAAAAACTTACATTACGGCATTGAAATCTTATATGAAAATCTGGATCATTTGCACAAGCTGGGGATTTTGCGATCGAGTAGCTGTAATTTGCAAAAGCTATTTAATTTAAGCAGGATAGGCGTTTGTAATAGTAAATTAATTAGGCCGCCGGATAAGGCCGGCCCTCTTGCCGGTGTAACGCCGGCGATTGCGGCCGGCCTGTGTCACGGGGCTCTAAAGCGGAGGCTTTAGCTTTGCATTTAGGCTTGGCACTTGTGGTGTTCTACCATGCATCTTTTGTTTATTCCAGATTTCAGATGGCCTCTCTTTGGTTAATCACCTAGCTAGCAGCAAGCTAGGTTAGTAGCTAATTTAGATGTCATGTGAGGTAACTAACTTTCACATGAAGAAACCTAACTGGCCATTTGTTTTACATCGAATGCATGACCACAACTACATGCTCAAATTAGTAAGTGCAACCATATATAGCATGCATATATAACGCTCTTTGACTATCTTCTTTTACTTAACAATGAAATTAACTATTACAAGTTTAAAAATCCGGAATTTTCATATATAATTTTTTCTTGCAAAAGTATGTTTCATTTAGTTAGAAAACATGTGTGTAAAAACCGAGAAAAAAACTGAGCAAAAGAATACAACCTTAATAGTATTCCAATATATAGTTAGTTGATATAATTTGACGAGTATTCCGTCGGTTTTGGAGGAGCTTCCGTGACAGTGGCGTACTACCTCCACCCTCGTCCCGAAATAAGATCATTTTTCAGTTTTTAGATGTAATATTTTGACTCTTTGTCTTAGTCTTATTTGAAATTCTTTTACGATTAATATTTTTATTGGTACTAGATGATATAACATGAAGAGTGAAGTGCACCGGCGGTTCCTAAACTTGTATGTATATGTTATCAAGGTCCTTAAACTCTCAAAATGCATTTTTGGATCCCCAAACTTGTCCGGAGGTGTCATATAGGTCTAAACGAGCTCCAACCCGCTCTATCCGCTGACGTGGCATGTCACGGTGGCGTCTACGTGTTGGGTGTGCCATGTGGGTCCCACATGTCAGTTTCTCTCCTCCTTATTTTTTCTCTTCCTTCTCGTAGGCGCCAATGTGACATGCCACGTCAGCGGATGAAGCGGGTCAGAGCCCGTTTTGCATTTTAAGAGTTCGAGGACCTAGATGACACATGCATACAAGTTTAGGGACCGCTGGTGCACTTCACTCTAACATGAATAATACTTTATGTTTGACTAATTTTTAAAGTTTTCTATAAATATTTTAAATAAGACGAATAATTAAAAGTTGGAGCATAGAAATTGAAAGATGCTGGTATCGTGGGACGGAGGTAGTCAGTGCATTGAGGAGGAGGGCATGATTGATTAGACTTAGACGGAAGGAGGGTCCAATTAGCAGATGGATTAGTAGGGAAGAAAGGAAGAGCTTTTTTGGCTTTGGCCGCATAAAACGAAGGAAAGGGGGCGATGGGGAGGAAAATAAAATCGTGCCGTTGCCTCCAAAAGCTGCAACGGCAAACTTTGCTTCCCGCTTTTGCTGTACCCTTATTTATTAGCGTAGGGCGCCACCCACCCCAAATTGCTGTGCCCACCCCGCCATTTTCAACCACATTGTGTTTCGTCTTTTTATATATATATATATATATATATATATATATACACACACAATTTTTATCCTGCTTCAGGTGTAGCTACTTCCTTCACGTCTAAGGTGCAGAAACACCACCATACATATTTTTGCTATCTTCCAACAGAAAATATAAACTCTATACATATATAGTTGTGTCATTCATATGAGATTTAAAAGTATCTATACTTTCTGTTGGGTGGGGGCAGAAACAATTATAAAAGTGTTTCTCATCATGGGCATAAAAGGAGTAGCTACACCTAGTAGTAGGATCTGAGATATATATATATATATATATATATATATATAAAAGGAAGTTCGTTATTTAAAAAAACTTAGTTTCTTATGGACTTGTTATATAAGAAACATTTTTGTTGATAATATATGTTATGACAAAATGGCCAGTATGTCTGGTTAATGTGATATCTATGCCTTTCGTGTAATAACTAGAGTTCAAACCCATTGGTTCCGACATTATTGTTTCCTCCATCATAAGTTAATTATTGTTCGTGTTCGGTATGGATTAAGTTTTGAGAATAAAAGACTAGAGTACCCCCTAATTAAATTATGTAAAGTTAGAAGAGGGAAGGTAGTTGGGATATAAGAGCACGGGTAGAACTCATCTATAACATACTCCATCGATAAAATAGTAGACAAACAGTAAAAATATAGTCCAACCGGAGCTTCAATATATCCTCCATTTTTACTATAATTTATATGGGCAGTTTATCTCTCCTCTCTTCAAATGGAGATGCAAAACTATCTCTTGAATATTATAGGGAAAATGAGTAGTTCATATATATTAATAAAATATAACTAGGGTGATATGTAGAATGCAATATGGATTATCTACTGAAATATAAATAGATTTGGTGAAGAATTTTTTTGAATGACCATTCAAATTAAGATGCAGAGGATCAAATTCAGATGGGCTATTGGACATGCTCCAATAGAGAAAAATTAAATGAGAGAAAATTAATGTGACAAGTAATACTCTATAGTGACAGATATTTTGGGATAAAGTTTTGATCCCATCTTTTCGTTTTTGCCTATGCTTATGAGTCAAAATTTAAATTTTTAACCTTAAATTTAAAGTTGATTTTAAGACTTTTCGTCAAAGTTTATTCTTCCAGACTTGTTTTTTATATCGCTAAGAATATGTATATAAAATTTTATTCACGCATTATTTTATATTTGCAGGTATATCGAACAGTCACCCCTCTGAATGTTTACGCTGCATTTTAGGCCCCGTTTAGTTAGTAAAAAGTTTTTGCAAAAACATCAAATCAAGTTTTTTGACACCCATTTGAAGTATTAAACGTACTCTAATTACAAAACAAATTCCAGATTCTACCTGAAAACCGTGAGACAAATCTTTTGAGTATAATTAATCTGTTATTAGTATATGTTGGTACTGTAGCACCTATGGCTAATCACGTCCTAATAAGGCTTAAAAGATTCGTCTCACGATTTCCCGTATAACTGTGTAATTAGTTTTAATGTTCATGTATATTTAACGTTTTATTTAGGAGTCCAAAGATTCGATTCGATGTGATGCGATGTTTTTGCGAAAAGTTTTTACGAACTAAACGGGGCATTAGTATGTCCGGTGATATATAATAGGTTGCTAAGCCTTAAGAGTCACAGTAGGCAGTAGGCAATTAAAAAAAAGGGTATATCTTAAGATATGTCAATGAAGTTGCTAGCCTAGTCAAAGTTACACACCCAAGTTATCCCTTTCTTTTTAAAAAAATAGGCACTTTTTAGAGGAGTCAGTGAGTACTTTCATGGCAAGTGTCTACGAAAACGATGTCACATTTACATCGTGTGTTTCACTACTTAGAATTCACCGATGGAGAATTCATACAAAACATGAGATTCAGCCAGCATAGATCTTGTCCCTAAAGGCATATAGTATAAGCTTACTTGGATGGTATCTATGCCTATCCATATAAATATCACTTCATACATAATATCCATCTAACAAGAACACAATGATATTGACTGCTCATGCATTTGCATGATTAATTTAACTTATTTACACAAAAGGAAGTTATTTCGAGCGATATCACCAACTACATACAAAGCTAATGCTTGTTATCTAAATTTGATCATCTATATTACTATTTGGATGTTAATCTAAGAGATTCTCTTCATATTAATTATCAGTTCAATAGAACATTCATATTACATCTCTATATATATTATTAATATTTTACAACCACCTCCTTTTATATTGTTAGGCCATTCTCAGTGTAAGTTTTATGCACATGATTACCTAGAGTGACATGTCATCTAAAAATGTTTGAAACTAGGATAAAACCGCCTTCTCTCAATGCATAGTTTCACCTATTATTGTTTTCTAGGTTATATGCAAAATACAAACTGTCTAGGTAACTGTGCATACATGTTTTTATCTCCATGAAACTTATTTCATCTCTCTCTTCATTAATACTTTACCACATCATCAAAAATGTCTAAATGTCACTCTATTTATTGTCCATGAAACCTCCATTGAGAGTGGCCATTGCTCTCTTTTTTTTTGAAATTGGTGGTTGAGATATAAAGTGAGAAGAGAACGTTCAAATATGAAATATCTCTTTCCAATATGCATGGTGCTCTCTTTTTTGGAGGAATGAGAGTATCTTCTAGAACAACATTTTTTTTCTCTACATACTTTATTTTCAAGATAGAGTATCTACTAGAAATGCTCTTAGGTCTTATATAGTGTTTGATGGTTTACTGTATAAGATAAGATTTAATCAAACTTTTATAACTTTGGCCATCAATACTTGTAATAATTCTTTCTTTCAAAAGTAAAGAATGGTCTTAATGCCATAAATTCAGTACTAGTAGATTTTACAAGCTTGCTACATATAAATGTGGTGATCAAAATTTCAAAAGTTTAAACTAAATCTTATCATAAATATTTACTATCTCCATTAAAAATATAAGCATTTCTAGTTTATTAGCAAACACGAGGATTGTGTCATAATATTTTTTAGTCATTTAAGTGGTTAATTTGCAATATTTGAGTTGCTAAGTTTCCATATCTAACCACCTCATTAGCTCTTGAATCAACCAAATGATCGAAAACATGAGAATCAATACAATGCTTACATCGTGACAGAAAAATACAAATTCTAGAAACACTTTTATTTTAAAATTGATTAATTAACATTTATAACAGGATGAATTACAGAGCTATCCGGCATGTCCCATATATTCCCATTTAACATTCCCGTTTAACGCACAAGAAATATTGCACAGAACAGAAAATCCATAATTGCATGATACAAATCCTCTACTATTAGGTTACTGCCATTATAATCAATGATATACGTGTCTAACTCTTCTATGCGCCCATATGTCAACAATGGCCATAGTGACACTCATTACGCTACAGGAACACACGATGCGAAACCAACTTGCATTAACGCAAAATTTGGTGTGCACTTTAGGGGTGCAGCGTAGCAAATATCCCCACATAAACCACCCATACAAACAACAACCCACACACCCTACATAACAACACGCTCGCCTTTTCTTCCCTCCCTCCACCCTCACGCCAACCCAACAATGCCGACGGCCGGCGCGTCGTCGCCGGCGCCGCCGGCGGCGGCGGCGGCGGCGGCGTCAGCATCGCACCGCCGGCGACGTAGTAGCCGACGGCGTCACCCGCCCCCGCAGCGCCAGCCCTGGTGCTGCTCCTTCGCCCTCGACCCGCTCTCCGCGGCCGTCCACCGCAGCAGCCCCCTCCCGCCTCGCGCGGCGCCCAGCAAGCACGCCGCCGCCGCACCGCCTCTCTCCCGCCGCATGCGCTCGCCGGGGCGCGTCTCGCCCATCGACGATCAGGCCTGTGCCGGGGCGGCGTCGGCGTCGTCCTCCGCGCGGCTGTCGTCGGTCTCAGAGTGCCCGCCGCCTCCGCTGCCCCCGCCCCCGCCGCCGCGGCCGCGACCGCCGACGAGGACGCCGGCAGTGGAGACGCTGCGGCTCAGGCTGGTGTCCAAGGGCGTGGTTCTGGAGGTGGCGGAGGTGGAGAGGGTGCGCGCGGAGTGCAAGGTGGTGGGGAGGATTCTCGGGGGAGGCGGCGGCGAGGTGGCGGTGGAAGGGAAGGTGGAGGTGGAGGCGATCAGAGAGGCGGTGGAGATGATGCTGGAAGACGCCGACGAGGCCGCGGCGATGAGGCGTCTCTCGCGTGCCGGCGTCGCCCGGGCCATTGGCGTGCTCGAGGTGAGCTCCCTGACACTGCTCTGCTTCTCCAAATCATACGAACTTCAAAATGGATGGGGGATGTCTGCAGTTTTTTTATATGGATCATTCGCAAATGCTGCATCAATTTTTCGGTTGTACATGCGATCTGGTCATGTATTGATCAAGCATAGGAAATCTTGACATTTTTTTCATTGAGTCTAGAATTGTTAACACTGTTCCTGAGGCAGACAGGTGGTTGAGGAATTGAGGTTTTGGTTGTTGGTGGTCAAATTGGGAGGATTTCCTGTTTCTTGGGTGTGCATCAGAATAGTGTTTCCTTCTGTTCGACTCAATACCTGATTGTATTTAATTTGGTTGTCGAGA
The DNA here is from genome assembly GCF_000231095.2 of Oryza brachyantha. Taxonomy (NCBI): domain Eukaryota; kingdom Viridiplantae; phylum Streptophyta; class Magnoliopsida; order Poales; family Poaceae; genus Oryza; species Oryza brachyantha. The sequence goes on from NC_023174.2 coordinate 3,334,974, forward strand.
TATTTGGTACAGTAAAAATTACCACCCACCATGATATGTTTATCCTTGTTCCTTATTGGCTTTTATATTTTTCTTTCACAGTTGATTGGGTTGTCGAAATCTCTACTGGTTTTCTTGATTCATTGGGTTAATTGGTTTTGATGTCCCAACATCATAAGCCATAAACTTCTGTTTTTTTCTCTAGTTTTGAAGTTGAGTCTACTTCTCTCTTTCAACATATTCGATTTTATATAAATTAAATCTTTCATTTTTATGTCTATCGTTTCCTGTATGTTCTAGTTTTGTTATTTATATTTAAGGTACATCTGTTTTCTCTGTTCCAGTTTTTCTTTTATGTTATTTCAGCTTGTGCTTGATATATTTCCTTATATTCTGTTAATTTCAATATTTGTTAATATTCTTGGATGAAGTTACCGCTTACTGAGTTACTGTTGTGTTAATTTTATAAAATTACCAACCTTTAGGTAGTATTACTCATTTCAATTCATAGTTGAGCATACCAAGCTATATGAATTCATTAGTTCATTAAAACCCATCAATTTAGGATTTATCTGAGTTGTTATATGTGGTATGTGCTGTTGTTTCAATGCTGACAAGTTACAGCTATGAATTTTGTTCCTTAGCTGGTTAATTCGTTGTTGGTTCCTGAATTGGTAGGAAGAGTATATATTACACAATTTAGGATTCTGGGTTTTGTGACACTATCCTTGACACTTCTCTCAGTTACATAACTTGGAAAGAAGTATAAATTATTACACAATTGAGAAAAAAAACAGTCATCCGGGGTTTGCAAGAGGTTAATTCATAAGTTGATAAACTTAATTATAGAGATAACTTATCCAACTTATGAAATATATAGTCATATTTTGGATCGCACTGGGAAATACTTGAATGCTTATTGTGGCGTAGATCTACATTTATTGGACTGAATTTAATTGCTTATTTTTCTCTAATCAGTTTAGTTCCAATCGTATTCCTCTTTTAAAGAGCCAGGCAGTGGAATAAGTTGATGCTTTGCAATGACTTTTATCAAGTTTTTTTATGAGAGCTGTTCTGCAATGATTGCAATAGCTGCACGCCAAAGCAGCCGTTTGATCATACAATCAGTACATATATACTCCCTCAAAACATGAAAAGCTTTGTCTTGAATTATTTATGAGAAACTGGCAAGTATTTTATTCGATCACACTGCCATGAGTTGTTGTCTCGCTTGTTTGGGCTCGTTATGACGAATGTAACATCTGTTGCAGTATTTTTAGAACAAAAGTAGACCCACTTCCTTTTCAGAGTTTCGTGGTTGCACATAGTAAAGACACTATGATTGCAAACACTGTTTTGCTGTCATAGTATTAATGTATGATTGCCCTATTAGAAGCTACTACTTCTCTTAGAAAGTGTAAGATTCCATGCTTCACTGAAAATTAAAGGAGCTTGTCTACCTCATGCTGAGGATCTTTACGTTATGTTTGATAAGATTGTTAATTTGTGTGATGTTTAGATTGAGAAAATTTTTAGGAAAAATGTCACGTTAAATGTTTGACCGGATGTCGGAGGGGGTTTTCGGACACGAATGAAAAAGCGAATTTCACGGTTAGCCTAGAAACCGCGAGACGAATCTTTTGAGCATAATTAATCTGTCATTAGCACATATTGGTTACCGTAGCATTTATGACTAATCATGGACTAATTAGGCTCAAAAGATTCGTCTCAAGATTTCTTACATAACTGTGCAATTAGTTTTTTGGTTCATCTACGTTTAATACTTTATTAGATGTTCAAAAGTTCGATGTGATGTTTTTGAAAAAAAAATTCGAAACTAAACAAGCCTAAGAAAGTTTGCATTGTAAAGATGATGAGGCCCTGTGCATACTTGATGTGAACCGAGGGTCAAAAGTCATGTTGGCTTGCAACAGCAAAAGCGCTGTTCATGAATTCACTTTTGAGATACTGTCAGCTGTCTTGTTTCATATATAGGTTTAATAATGCATAAATTTCATCCACTAGTATACCTTAACAAACTTAGATTAAAGTACATACTGTAAAATCTGTAGAGAGAAATTCATTTCATTGTTTAACTCAAAATGTAATCGTATTTAAACCTGTTCTTAACATTTTTAACTTAATGCCCAATCAAATTTCTCAGGTATCCTTCTCCCTTATGTTTGACAGAGGAGTCACAAACTGTCTAAAGTATCTTGAGGCTGTCCCATGGAATGAGCCCGAAGAGGAGAAGATCAAGAGCTTGCTATCGCAGTATCCTTGCAACAGATCAGTTTCTCAAGATTTGTTTGCACGGTTACAACCGCAGGAACCCAGCTCATCATCTGCAGAACTGGTCGTTGAACTCATGGACTCTATCACAAAGGGGACCAACAATAATGCTCGGAAGGACTTGCGGACTCTTGTTGACGGTATCTTATCAAGGACCTCTATCTACATTAAGAGTGATGAAGAGCTGGACATGAAGAGCATTTACTCAATCTGCCATTCTTGCCTGAACTCTCTGGTGGAATTATTTGGAGAAGCCTCTGATCTGGGCTCTTCTGGTAAAACAACCATTTCAGTTGGAAAAGGACCACATGAGAGAATATGCAAGCAAGTTGAGAACCTTGCCTGGTTGCTGCAGATTCTCATAGACAGGCAGATGGGAGAGGAATTTGTGGACTTATGGGCCAACCAGAAAACGCTAACTAGTCTGCACCAACATGTTTCACCGATGGTACGCTACGAGCTCAGCCGGATTTCAGCCACAATTTTCATTGCTATGGGGAGTGGAAAGCTCCACTGCACGGGCTCATCGCGGCTCGGCATCTTTGAAGCCTGGTTCAGGCCATTGCTGGTAGATTTTGGCTGGCTCAGGAAATGTCCGAAGGGCCTCAACATGGCAACCCTGGAGGATGGAATTGGGCAAGCACTGCTGACACTCACCTTGAAACATCAGCAGGTGCTGTTCATGGAGTGGTTTGAGACATTCAGTGGACAAGGCAGGGAATGCCCAAATCTGATGAGGGCTTTCCAGGTCTGGTGGCGACGATCATTCGTAAGATCGCTAGGTAGCAGCAGCAGCAGCAGCTGAGACTGTTCATGTTCTTGCAAATTCCCTCACATGAGTTATATTAATCGTGTGTAAGCGTACATGTACCATGAGTTATATATAGCTTGTTCAGTTGTTTATCAGATTCCCTGACGAAAGCCATGCTCGTCTGTATCTGCAATTCTTTAGGATTGGTGAGATGTAACAAAAGAAAAGAAAACGATTCTTTAGCTGTTGTTCCATTCGTCTGAGCTGAATGTATTTGCTTTGGTGGTTGATAAGTTGATCCATGATTATGCTCCATTGAATGTGAGCTGTTAATAGTAGTAGTACAGGTACAGGTTCATTTATAATCAGTAGTGATCCAACTGTGGTCCAGTGATGCATGGGTTGCAATTTGCAGAACAAAGGACAAGTGGGAGAATTGTACTTTGTACATATGCAAGGCTTTTGGTCTCTTGGTTTATCATGGACAAGTGATATCTACGATGTGCTTCATCTGAACCAGAAAGGGATTCTTTCTAGTAAAATGTTGCATTTCTCACTATCTATGCCAACTGCCAAAGAAGTTTTCAAAGGAATAACAGAAAGTAATTTAAAACCAATGTTGAATGTATCTATAATTACCATTGCTTATGTAGTCATGCCCTGCTTCAGACAGCACAGCAGGAAAACATGTTTCAGATCAGACTGAGACATTGTGTTGGAGATATTTTATGTAGGGATCAACTTCTTTGGGTTAAATTCCACAGCCTGGCCTTTTTCATGGCTTTGTTCATACATGTCAACTTCTCACACACAATGGAACAGTATGACATCACACATTTCATAACCACTAAACAGAGAATAGTTTAAAGCTTAGCCTGGTATATATGTATATGGACACAACAGGTTGTTCAGTTCCAGTAGGTGAGATTCTGTCAAGTCTGTTATATGTGTACGATAGAATGTCATAGTCCCAAGGAAAGAAACCAAGGTGCCCAATCATTCCTGAGTCCTGGCTTGTCTCATGGTGGCTTCCTTTGATGCCTTTTGTGGTCGCCGGGCTTCTTGATTTTGGAAGTTGGGATCAGAAATCAGAATTGCTCCCATGAAATTTACTTGGAATGGGAAAGCTCTGATGATGCTGATGGATGACATTATTTGGCGATGGTCAAGTAAAATAAATATGTATCTGTTTGCGTACCTGTGCTTTACGGCAAATATTAGTCTACTCAATATAAAAAAAAATATTACTAAATCTTGAATGAATGTTTGGTGTGGGTGGCCTGCCTAAAAAGTTTGTTTATACGCGAAAGGGCTCGTAGTCTAGTGGTTACAAGGGTCTCAGTAACATCTAAGGTCCTGAGTTCGACTCCTGGTTGGAGCGGCTTTGTGCTTTTAGGGGTAGGCGTCGTCCCCGGCTTTGTGCTTTTAGGGATAGGCGTCGTCGCCGCTGATAAGGCTTCGGAGATGCTCATAGGGATAGGGTTCGCGTGCGTGCGTTGTGAGGGAGAGTGTGCGTGCGTGCGTCCTGGAGCAAATATTCTAGGATTTTCTAACGGCTCTGTGCTTTCTCAGGGGTAGGCGCCGTCCTCGCTAATCAGGCTTCGAAGATGCTCATAGGGATAGGGTTCGCGTGCGTGCATTGTGAGGGAGAGTGTGCGTGCGTTATGATCGTCTGCTTCCTACTGTGTTCTCTCAAAAAAAGTTTGTTTATATGGTAAGAATAAACGTAAAAATAGTTTATTCGATGTTTAGTAATAAAATTATTTATTAAAAAATGTTAAATAAAAAAGCTGGGATTTTACAGCGCCACGTCATGCATTTTCTCAGAAAAGCCCTCCTCTAGTGAAATAATAACGTGCACGTCCAAATTCGGCGCTAACCGTACGATCTGGCTTGAGGATCGGTCGAACCGTCCACGTCTCTCAGCGTGGCGGATGATTCACCACCCTCAGATCAGCGATGGCAGGAATGAACAGCTCAGATTTCACGCGGAAAAAACCTGATGCGTCGCCGCCGTCGTCCAAACTCTCCCCTCTCATCTAGCCGGGCCCTCACCTCGTCGGAGCCGTGGAGGCTGGAACCAGCTACCTCCTCCGCGTCTCCCTCCCCAGGTCAGGCACCGCCGATTGGGGATGAACATCCCAATGTGTAGGCTGCGCCGCCGCCGGTACCTGCTCTTATGCCACCGCCTGCCCATCTCCTCTTTCCTCCCAGTTGTTCCGCTGCCAACCGTACTAACTACTCCGTATTTGAGAGCATGAGTCCATTATAATCCGGATGTTCTATGGTATCTTTTGCACTGCTAATTCATGTGTTACATGATTTTGTTCTTAATTTGTAACTTCCGCTGCATGCTCAAAAACAATGCATGCATACCTGCATCTTGCCTGTCCGTCAGTTGTTCATGGCAATTTAAGGCAAATATGTAAAGGTTCATCGATTCCTGCGTGCTCGATTATATGTAAAGGTTGGGTAGGCTAATAGATTCCAATTAATAATAACATTGTACAGGTCAATAAATATTGTTATTGATTTTCTCTCAATACGCTCATCACTCTTTCCATTTCCATCGCGCTAGGTGTTGTTAAGCTTCATTTTGGGCATTAATTTTTCTTAATGACCTGACGAGACAAACAGGCTGGATAATTAGTTGTGCTGCTTTGCTTGTGCCTATGTCCACAGCACATATTCTCTGTCGCAAAATAGCAGGATGCAGCAATGCTTCAGGCTATGGCGTGGCATATGCTTATGCAAAGTAATCTATAGTACTACTAAGATTCTCTATTTTACTATTTCACTTTTTCGACATCATTTAAACTGGTAATTTTCCGCTTTCCCCAGGTAGCTGGCTGAATCTTGCAAATATATTGTGATACTATTCCAGGAGTATAGGTGCATACCTCTATAGGCTTATTTTAGGTAATCACGTATGCATTGCGTGGACTTGTACATTTCACTACTAGACCATAATTTAAAATGCTATTTACTTCCCTACTTCTACATCTAAATTATCAGGAATCTTGTTCTATTAGTAAAATTTGAGGTGTGTGCACTACAGTGCACTGCTAAATTTGGGCTTTTTTTTAAAAAAAAAATCTGCCAGGTCTGATAGATTTGGGATGGCTGTTTATGTTTGCCTGTATTCTCAATTATACCTTTACCCCTTTACCGGAATATGTACTAGGTCCTGCCATTTATCAAATACTGTATAGATTCATATATGATTTCATTTTACGAATTGCATAATACAATTCACTACATAAATGTTGCTTTGGACAAGGACTATCATTTATTTTGCTACAGTTGGCCTCATGAAATATATTCATATTTAAAATCTTAACACAAAATCTTTTGTGTGTACTACGTCCTAACACCTAAGGCTATTCAGATTCCCACTCCTTTTTAGTTCATACCTTTTTCTGCTAAAACTGCTAAAGCTGAAAGGTTTATGTGTGATAGAGTTAGCCTTAAAAACAATACAGACAAATTATATGTGGTGTAAATTAATTGATAATTTGCGTTTGCAGATCCAGCACAAAGAGATTAAGAAGGCTAAGTGAAAATATTGGGTCTTTTCGGCAAAAGAATGTTGTTGATTTGTCTTCATCCATATGAGAGAATTCAACTACATTTTCTCCTTTGCTCTAATTGTATCATCTGGTATTCCAAATATCCAATGTCATAGATGTTAGTACTATAAGTGAGAATTAGCTAAACCTTATTCAGTTGGCCTGCAAGTTACTTATAAGTACTGTTGAAAGCTGCAGTTTTGCTTGGAATTCTTTTAGGTTTCAAGTTAGTCCATAGGTGCAATGAAACAAAGTGTTGCGCTGGCTACTCTCGAAGGAAAGGAACACGAGGATTTTTAATCACTCGAGCAAATCGGTGGTGCAGTGGTTCCATGACTTTAGAGAAGAGTTATTAATCTGGAAGCAAGCGGAGTTCTTCAGAGAACCGACAGGAATTAGGTAATCAGACAAACTTAGCTCGTTTCCTTCCTTTCTTTGCCTTTCCAGGCCTTTGGCCCTTTGCTTAACTGTACTTCTACAGTTTTTCGGCTAAAAGCTTTCTTTTGTTTTCCCCTTGTAAATTCTCCCTCTTAATGAAATCTGGGAGTCCATTCCTGGGCCTTCCCGCCAAAAAAAAAAAAAAAAAAACAAAGTGTTGCCATCCTATACAAATATATGTCACTGAGATATTCCTACTGTTTGTGCTGTGGAACCGTTTTGGTGATTCTCATATGCTACCACAAATTACGGTAACAATTATTAATATGGCTTTGGTGGGTGTAACTTTGGTTTGAATGTTGTCTTAATATTTTTTTTGGGTGATTATTAATATGTTTATGCTTCACCATCTTTTAATAGAAATTACGGTAACAATGCAGTGGGAATGGATGGGAGGATTGGGGTGAACCCAGTGCACATGGCCTAACACAATTGAGCCACCAGCAGCAGCATGACATAGGAAACCAACCACTGGAGGGCCTGAGAGCAGCAAACAGCTTCAATAGCCTTCACTATGACTGGAAGAATTCTCAATAGAATGACGATCAGAAGTTACAAAAGGTTCTGCCTGATGACACATTTGCCCTCAATGGGGGCTCATCTCAGCAATGACAACACAAAAGTTACATCCACATAACCTCCCCTTGGAACGGAGGACATGGGCCTTCCAGCTGATGATGCCAATTAAGAAAACGAAACATCTGCGATGACCAAATGCATCCTGTGGCAAAGACTATGTGTGATGCGTTCCTCCTATATGTTCGACTCTGGAAATATCTGTGATCTTACTGGAAGACTGACTCAATCATCATGGATGGATTAGAGCCCACACAGGTTGGGAGTGTTTGGTGGATTTTAGACTGGGTAAAGATCAGTGTCTCTCCCATCTTTTTTCTTCATTTGTTTTTCCTTTCTCCAATCCCTGCTCCAGAAGTAGCGAACCATGTTACTGATTTGTGATTTCCTTTTCTTTCTTCCACAGCCGAGGCTTTTACTGTACTCTGTATAACCTATCATTTACTAGTGGAAAGCAGCAGGAACATTCTCAGATACGATGCATGCGTGTGCGCAAATCTGCTTAATTTGTGGATTGTTTCTTGAGTTGGTATCTGACAAGTGCATTTTCTGTAATCCTTTCAGCTAAATAAATACTCCATCCGTCCTAGATTATAAGGGATTTCGACTTTCTGTTTGCTCGTCTTATTAAAATTTTTTTAAAAGTATTATTTATTATTATTATTATTTTCTTTATTATTAAAATTAGTTTAAATATTACTTATAAATTTTTATATTTATACTAAACTTTTAAATAAGACGAATGGTTAAAAATAATAAGTGAATAGTCACGGTCCTTTCTAATCCGGGGACATCTGAAGAGAGCCACTTTCAGGTCAGTGAAATTGAAAAAAAAAAAACGGATGAACTGAATTGTCCAGGCTGCAGCAGCCAGCGTGAAACATGCACAGATCGATATGCCCATATAATAAATATATAACATGAATTCCACGTACGCACAGTTTGACTCCTCTTTGCTAGTCAAAAGATCAATCAATAGTTACACAGTATTTGATTCCAAGGGCAGCAGCCAGGGGAGCAGCAGTACGTAGTAGGTACAGAGACAGGATTACAGGTTTACAGCAACAAATAATTAATTAAGGAGGAGGTGAAGAGGAGGAGGGCTAGGTGACGTACTTGTCGATGATGGTGGCGAGGGTGGTCTTGGGGACGGCGCCGATGACGCTCTCCTTCTTCTCGCCGTTCTTGAACATGAGGACGGTGGGGATGCTGCGGATGCCGTAGTTGGTGGCGATGTTGGGGGAGTCGTCGGTGTTCACCTTGCAGCACCTGATCTTGCCCACGTACTCCTTGGCCAGCTCGTCGATCACCGGCGCGATCATCCGGCACGGCCCGCACCACGGCGCCCAGAACTCCACCAGCACCGGCGCCTCGCTCCCCAGCACCATGCTGTCCCAGTTCTTCTCGTCCGCCACCACCACTGCCACCACCCCCAGCTCTTAGTCTCTTTAAGTAATTAAGCTAAGCTGGCTGTGGGATAGATATAGAAAGTACGTTAGTTAATTACCTTCGTCGACGGCGTTGCTGCAGCGGCAGGCGAAGCGGGACGCCGGCCGCAGCGGCGGCGCCGGCGAGGTGACGGACAGCCTCGGCGCCCTGGAGGCGGTGCCGGTGCCGGCGGCGGCGAGCCTGTCCCTGGCGGCGAGCCCGGAGGCCGGCGCCTGGGGCGCGTGGAGAGCCCAGGCTCTGAAGCACGTCTCCAGCGCCATTACTACTGCTTCTTTCTTCTTCTCCCACAGCCTAGTTCGATCCTCAGCACACGCACACAATGTTACACGAGAAAAGAGCGAAAGAAAGGAAAAAAATTCTTTTCTTTTCTGTGAACGGCGCGGCGCGAGTGAGAGCTGGGAGGATAGGGTGGATAATCGTGACAGAGAGAGCTTGGTGTGGGCATTGTGAGGTGCTCAGAGGTTCTCCCCTCTGCGTGTGGATGAGGTGGTTTTGCCGTTTGCACCCAGATTTTTGGACCGGGGTCGGGTCGCCTGATCTTCGTGTGCCTGCCTCGACGATGGAATGCTACAGTGCAAGAGATACATCTAGGTTTGGAACGCATGTTTTTTTTTGGGGGGTAAGAATCGTACGAAAATCGAGCCAATTTATGTGAACCTTCAACAAAAAAGTTACTGGGGCGATGGAGCCGAACGGTATATTTACTAATAAAAAATAAATTATAAATAAAACTTTTATATATGTATTTTTAGCGATGTAAAAGTCAATGATGAAAAATAAACTTCGATGAAACCCAAAATCAACTCTAAAGGTAAGATTGAAAATTCAAATTTTGGCTTATAACCATAGCCGGAAGCTAAAAGATAGGGTGAGTACTGTCTCTCCTTTTCCCTAATGTAAGAGTGAAATTTTTTAATTTTTAAACCTTTTTAAGAAATAATTTTATTACTAAGCCTCCGGGGAAAATATTTTCTAATCTAAACCTTTTGGCCACACTACCAATATTAGCGTGACAAGACAGCGCTGCCACGTAGCCTAATCGGCGTTCCGTGGCGTGGCAAGCTGTTTGGTCATGCCAATGTTGGTGGCGTGGCCAAAAGGTTCATGCGATGGAAATATTTTCTCCGAAGGTTTAGTAATAAAATTATTTCTTAAAAATGTTTAAAAAATAAAAAAATTATGTAAGATTTTATAGCGTTGTTTAGATTTGTATGAATGTTTCTTTAAGAATCTAGACATTTATACCAGCAATATGTAATGATTAATACATGAATTTGATCATAACCTAAAAAGTTTTACAATATAATACGGGTACAGTATTGTTTTGTAATATCAATTCAAACCAGTGATAAGTTTGTAATTGCCCCCTAAGGGCTCCTTTGAATCACAGGAATAAAAAAACGGAGGAATATGAAAAACGTAGTATTCTAATAGGAATGTAAGTGTAAAACAAAGAATTGCAAAACATAGAAAGAACGTAGGAATGACCATTTGATTAGACCACAGGAAAAACACAGGAATTTGAGGAGAGATATAGACTCAAAGGATTTTTTTCATGAGGTTCAGCTAATTGTT